>NC_088410.1:2694389-2884532 GCF_034236695.1 Oncorhynchus nerka | reverse complement strand
CAACTGAACCTGTCTTTACCATCCATACCAACTGTCTTTACCATCCATACCAACTGTCTTTACCATCCATACCAACTGTCTTTACCATCCATACCAACTGTCTGTCTTTACCATCCATACCAACTGTCTTTACCATCCATACCAACTGTCTTTACCATCCATACCAACTGTCTTTACCATCCATACCAACTGTCTTTACCATCCATACCAACTGTCTTTACCATCCATACCAACTGTCTTTACCATCCATACCAACTGTCTTTACCATCCATACCAACTGGAACCTGTCTTTACCATCCATACCAACTGGAACCTGTCTTTACCATCCATACCAACTGTCTTTACCATCCATACCAACAACAACTGTCTTTACCATCCATACCAACTGGAACCTGTCTTTACCATCCATACTGGAACCTGTCTTTACCATCCAACCTGTCTTTACCATCCATACCAACTGGAACCTGTCTTTACCATCCATACCAACTGGAACCTGTTTACCATCCATCTTTACCATCCATACCAACTGGAACCTGTCTTTACCATCCATACCAACTGGAACCTGTCTTTACCATCCATACCAACTGGAACCTGTCTTTACCATCCATACCAACTGGAACCTGTCTTTACCATCCATACCAACTGGAACCTGTCTTTACCATCCATACCAACTGGAACCTGTCTTTACCATCCATACCAACTGTCTTTACCATCCATACCAACCTTTACCAATCCATACCAACCTGTCTTTACCATCCATACCAACTGTCTTTACCATCCATACCAACTGTCTTTACCATCCATACCAACTGGAACCTGTCTTTACCATCCATACCAACTGGAACCTGTCTTTACCATCCATATCAACTGGAACCTGTCTTTACCATCCATATCAACTGGAACCTGTCTTTACCATCCATACCAACTGGAACCTGTCTTTACCATCCATACCAACTGGAACCTGTCTTTACCATCCATACCAACTGGAACCTGTCTTTACCATCCATACCAACTGGAACCTGTCTTTACCATCCATACCAACTGTCTTTACCATCCATACCAACTGTCTTTACCATCCATACCAACTGGAACCTGTCTTTACCATCCATACCAACTGGAACCTGTCTTTACCATCCATACCAACTGTCTTTACCATCCATACCCATACCAACTGTCTTTACCATCCATACCAACTGGAACCTGTCTTTACCATCCATACCAACTGGAACCTGTCTTTACCATCCATACCAACTGGAACCTGTCTTTACCATCCATATCAACTGGAACCTGTCTTTACCATCCATACCAACTGTCTTTACCATCCATACCAACTGGAACCTGTCTTTACCATCCATACCAACTGGAACCTGTCTTTACCATCCATACCAACTGGAACCTGTCTTTACCATCCATATTAACTGGAACCTGTCTTTACCATCCATACCAACTGGAACCTGTCTTTACCATCCATACCAACTGTCTTTAACCATGTCTTTACCATCCATACCAACTGGAACCATACCAACTTTACCATCCATACCAACTGGAACCTGTCTTTACCATCCATACCAACTGTCTTTACCATCCATACCAACTGTCTTTACCATCCATACCAACTGGAACCTGTCTTTACCATCCATACCAACTGGAACCTGTCTTTACCATCCATACCAACTGTCTTTACCATCCATACCAACTGTCTTTACCATCCATACCAACTGGAACCTGTCTTTACCATCCATACCAACTGGAACCTGTCTTTACCATCCATACCAACTGTCTTTACCATCCATACCAACTGGAACCTGTCTTTACCATCCATACCAACTGGAACCTGTCTTTACCATCCATACCAACTGGAACCTGTCTTTACCATCCATACAACTGGAACCTGTCTTTACCATCCATACCAACTGTCTTTACCATCCATACCAACTGGAAACCTGTCTTTACCATCCATACCAACTGGAACCTGTCTTTACCATCCATACCAACTTTGAACCTGTCTTTACCATCCATACCTGTCTTTACCATCCAACTGTCTTTACCATCCATACCAACTGTCTTTACCATCCATACCAACTGTCTTTACCATCCATACCAACTGTCTTTACCATCCATACCAACTGGAACCTGTCTTTACCATCCATACCAACTGGAACCTGTCTTTACCATCCATACCAACTGGTCTTTACCATCCATACCAACTGTCTTTACCATCCATACCAACTGGAACCTGTCTTTACCATCCATACCAACTGGAACCTGTCTTTACCATCCATACCAACTGTC
The DNA here is from genome assembly GCF_034236695.1 of Oncorhynchus nerka. Lineage (NCBI taxonomy): Eukaryota > Metazoa > Chordata > Actinopteri > Salmoniformes > Salmonidae > Oncorhynchus > Oncorhynchus nerka. The sequence goes on along the minus strand of NC_088410.1, from coordinate 2,882,240 downwards.
TTTACCATCCATACAACTGGAACCTGTCTTTACCATCCATACCAACTGGAACCTGTCTTTACCATCCATACCAACTGGAACCTGTCTTTACCATCCATACCAACTGGAACCTGTCTTTACCATCCATACCAACTGGAACCTGTCTTTACCATCCATACCAACTGGAACCTGTCTTTATCATCCATACCAACTGGAACCTGTCTTTACCATCCATACCAACTGTCTTTACCATCCATACCAACTGGAACTGTCTTTACCATCCATACCAACTGGAACCTGTCTTTACCATCCATACCAACTGTCTTTACCATCCAACCAACTGTCTTTACCATCCATACCAACTGGAACCTGTCTTTACCATCCATACCAACTGGAACCTGTCTTTACCATCCAACTGGAACCTGTCTTTACCATCCATACCAACTGGAACCTGTCTTTACCATCCATACCAACTGTCTTTACCATCCATACCAACTGTCTTTACCATCCATACCAACTGTCTTTACCATCCATACCAACTGGAACCTGTCTTTACCATCCATACCACCTGTCTTTACCTGGAACCAACTGTCTTTACCATCCATACCAACTGTCTTTACCATCCAACAACTGTCTTTACCATCCATACCAACTGGAACCTGTCTTTACCATCCATACCAACTGGAACCTGTCTTTACCATCCATATTAACTGGAACCTGTCTTTACCATCCATACCAACTGGAACCTGTCTTTACCATCCATACCAACTGGAACCTGTCTTTACCATCCATACCAACTGGAACCTGTCTTTACCATCCATACAACTGGAACTGTCTTTACCATCCATACCAACTGTCTTTACCATCCATACCAACTGTCTTTACCATCCATACCAACTGGAACCTGTCTTTACCATCCATACCAACTGGAACCTGTCTTTACCATCCATACCAACTGTCTTTACCATCCATACCAACTGTCTTTACCATCCATACCAACTGGAACCTGTCTTTACCATCCATACCAACTGGAACATGTCTTTACCATCCATACCAACTGTCTTTACCATCCATACCAACTGGAACCTGTCTTTACCATCCATACCAACTGGAACCTGTCTTTACCATCCATACCAACTGGAACCTGTCTTTACCATCCATACCAACTGTCTTTACCATCCATACCAACCATGGAACCTGTCTTTACCATCCATACCAACTGGAACCTGTCTTTACCATCCATACCAACTGGAACCTGTCTTTACCATCCATACCAACTGGAACCTGTCTTTACCATCCATACCAACTGGAACCTGTCTTTACCATCCATACCAACTGGAACCTGTCTTTACCATCCATACCAACTGTCTTTACCATCCATACCAACTGTCTTTACCATCCATACCAACTGGAACCTGTCTTTACCATCCATACCAACTGGAACCTGTCTTTACCATCCATACCAACTGTCTTTACCATCCATACAACTGGAACCTGTCTTTACCATCCATACCAACTGGAACCTGTCTTTACCATCCATACCAACTGTCTTTACCATCCATACAACTGGAACTGTCTTTACCATCCATACCAACTGGAACCTGTCTTTACCATCCATACCAACTGGAACCTGTCTTTACCATTACCAACTGGAACCTGTCTTTACCATCCATACCAACTGGAACCTGTCTTTACCATCCATACCAACCTGTCTTTACCATCCATACCAACTGGAACCTGTCTTTACCATCCATACCAACTGGAACCTGTCTTTACCATCCATACCAACTGGAACCTGTCTTTACCATCCATACCAACTGTCTTTACCATCCATACCAACTGGAACCTGTCTTTACCATCCATACCAACTGGAACCTGTCTTTACCATCCATACCAACTGTCTTTACCATCCATACCAACTGGAACCTGTCTTTACCATCCATACCAACTGGAACCTGTCTTTACCATCCATACCAACTGGAACCTGTCTTTACCATCCATACCAACTGGAACCTGTCTTTACCATCCATACCAACTGTCTTTACCATCCATACCAACTGTCTTTACCATCCATACCAACTGTCTTTACCATCCATACCAACTGGAACCTGTCTTTACCATCCATACCAACTGGAACCTGTCTTTACCATCCATACCAACTGTCTTTACCATCCATACCAACTGTCTTTACCATCCATACCAACTGGAACCTGTCTTTACCATCCATACCAACTGGAACCTGTCTTTACCATCCATACCAACTGGAACCTGTCTTTACCATCCATACCAACTGTCTTTACCATCCATACCAACTGGAACCTGTCTTTACCATCCATACCAACTGGAACCTGTCTTTACCATCCATACCAACTGGAACCTGTCTTTACCATCCATATCAACTGGAACCTGTCTTTACCATCCATACCAACTGTCTTTACCATCCATACCAACTGGAACCTGTCTTTACCATCCATACCAACTGGAACCTGTCTTTACCATCCATACCAACTGGAACCTGTCTTTACCATCCATACCAACTGGAACCTGTCTTTACCATCCATACCAACTGGAACCTGTCTTTACCATCCATACCAACTGGAACCTGTCTTTACCATCCATACCAACTGGAACCTATCTTTACCATCCATACCAACTGGAACCTGTCTTTACCATCCATACCAACTGGAACCTGTCTTTACCATCCATACCAACTGTCTTTACCATCCATACAACTGGAACCTGTCTTTACCATCCATACCAACTGGAACCTGTCTTTACCATCCATACCAACTGGAACCTGTCTTTACCATCCATACCAACTGTCTTTACCATCCATACCATCCTGGAACCTGTCTTTACCATCCATACCAACTGGAACCTGTCTTTACCATCCATACCAACTGGAACCTGTCTTTACCATCCATACCAACTGGAACCTGTCTTTACCATCCATACCAACTGGAACCTGTCTTTACCATCCATACCAACTGGAACCTGTCTTTACCATCCATATCAACTGGAACCTGTCTTTACCATCCATACCAACTGTCTTTACCATCCATACCAACTGGAACCTGTCTTTACCATCCATACCAACTGGAACCTGTCTTTACCATCCATACCAACTGGAACCTGTCTTTACCATCCATACCAACTGGAACCTGTCTTTACCATCCATACCAACTGAACCTGTCTTTACCATCCATACCAACTGGAACCTGTCTTTACCATCCATACCAACTGGAACCTGTCTTTACCATCCATACCAACTGGAACCTGTCTTTACCATCCATATCAACTGGAACCTGTCTTTACCATCCATACCAACTGGAACCTGTCTTTACCATCCATACCAACTGGAACTGTCTTTACCATCCATACCAACTGTCTTTACCATCCATACCAACTGTCTTTACCATCCATACCAACTGTCTTTACCATCCATACCAACTGGAACCTGTCTTTACCATCCATACCAACTGGAACCTGTCTTTACCATCCATACCAACTGGAACCTGTCTTTACCATCCATACCAACTGGAACCTGTCTTTACCATCCATACCAACTGGAACCTGTCTTTACCATCCATACCAACTGTCTTTACCATCCATACCAACTGGAACCTGTCTTTACCATCCATACCAACTGGAACCTGTCTTTACCATCCATACCAACTGGAACCTGTCTTTACCATCCATATCAACTGGAACCTGTCTTTACCATCCATACCAACTGGAACCTGTCTTTACCATCCATACCAACTGTCTTTACCATCCATACCAACTGGAACCTGTCTTTACCATCCATACCAACTGGAACCTGTCTTTACCATCCATACCAACTGGAACCTGTCTTTACCATCCATACCAACTGGAACCTGTCTTTACCATCCATACCAACTGGAACCTGTCTTTACCATCCATATCAACTGGAACCTGTCTTTACCATCCATATCAACTGGAACCTGTCTTTACCATCCATATCAACTGGAACCTGTCTTTACCATCCATATCAACTGGAACCTGTCTTTACCATCCATACCAACTGGAACCTGTCTTTACCATCCATACCAACTGGAACCTGTCTTTACCATCCATACCAACTGTCTTTACCATCCATACCAACTGTCTTTACCATCCATACCAACTGTCTTTACCATCCATACCAACTGGAACCTGTCTTTACCATCCATACCAACTGTCTTTACCATCCATACCATCCATACCAACTGTCTTTACCATCCATACCAACTGGAACCTGTCTTTACCATCCATACCAACTGGAACCTGTCTTTACCATCCATACCAACTGGAACCTGTCTTTACCATCCATACCAACTGGAACCTGTCTTTACCATCCATACCAACTGTCTTTACCATCCATACCAACTGGAACCTGTCTTTACCATCCATACCAACTGGAACCTGTCTTTACCATCCATACCAACTGGAACCTGTCTTTACCATCCATATTAACTGGAACCTGTCTTTACCATCCATACCAACTGGAACCTGTCTTTACCATCCATACCAACTGGAACCTGTCTTTACCATCCATACCAACTGGAACCTGTCTTTACCATCCATACCAACTGTCTTTACCATCCATACCAACTGTCTTTACCATCCATACCAACTGTCTTTACCATCCATACCAACTGGAACCTGTCTTTACCATCCATACCAACTGGAACCTGTCTTTACCATCCATACCAACTGTCTTTACCATCCATACTGTCTTACCATCCATACCAACTGTCTTTACCATCCATACCAACTGGAACCTGTCTTTACCATCCATACCAACTGGAACCTGTCTTTACCATCCATACCAACTGGAACTGTCTTTACCATCCATACAACTGAACCTGTCTTTACCATCCATACCAACTGGAACCTGTCTTTACCATCCATACCAACTGGAACCTGTCTTTACCATCCATACCAACTGGAACCTGTCTTTACCATCCATACCAACTGGAACCTGTCTTTACCATCCATACCAACTGGAACCTGTCTTTACCATCCATACCAACTGGAACCTGTCTTTATCATCCATACCAACTGGAACCTGTCTTTACCATCCATACCAACTGTCTTTACCATCCATACCAACTGGAACCTGTCTTTACCATCCATACCAACTGGAACCTGTCTTTACCATCCATACCAACTGTCTTTACCATCCATACCAACTGGAACCTGTCTTTACCATCCATACCAACTGGAACCTGTCTTTACCATCCATACCAACTGGAACCTGTCTTTACCATCCATACCAACTGGAACCTGTCTTTACCATCCATACCAACTGTCTTTACCATCCATACCAACTGTCTTTACCATCCATACAACAACTGTCTTTACCATCCATACCAACTGGAACCTGTCTTTACCATCCATACCAACTGGAACCTGTCTTTACCATCCATACCAACTGTCTTTACCATCCATACCAACTGGAACCTGTCTTTACCATCCATACCAACTGGAACCTGTCTTTACCATCCATACCAACTGGAACCTGTCTTTACCATCCATACCAACTGGAACCTATCTTTACCATCCATACCAACTGGAACCTGTCTTTACCATCCATACCAACTGGAACCTGTCTTTACCATCCATACCAACTGTCTTTACCATCCATACCAACTGTCTTTACCATCCATACCAACTGTCTTTACCATCCATACCAACTGGAACCTGTCTTTCCATACCATACCATCCATACCAACTGGAACCTGTCTTTACCATCCATACCAACTGGAACCTGTCTTTACCATCCATACCAACTGGAACCTGTCTTTACCATCCATACCAACTGTCTTTACCATCCATACCAACTGGAACCTGTCTTTACCATCCATACCAACTGAACCTGTCTTTACCATCCATACCAACTGGAACCTGTCTTTACCATCCATATCAACTGGAACCTGTCTTTACCATCCATACCAACTGGAACCTGTCTTTACCATCCATACCAACTGGAACCTGTCTTTACCATCCATACCAACTGGAACCTGTCTTTACCATCCATACCAACTGGAACCTGTCTTTACCATCCATACCAACTGAACCTGTCTTTACCATCCATACCAACTGGAACCTGTCTTTACCATCCATACCAACTGGAACCTGTCTTTACCATCCATACCAACTTGAACCTGTCTTTACCATCCATATCAACTGGAACCTGTCTTTACCATCCATATCAACTGGAACCTGTCTTTACCATCCATACCAACTGGAACCTGTCTTTACCATCCATACCAACTGGAACCTGTCTTTACCATCCATACCAACTGGAACCTGTCTTTACCATCCATACCAACTGTCTTTACCATCCATACCAACTGTCTTTACCATCCATACCAACTGTCTTTACCATCCATACCAACTGGAACCTGTCTTTACCATCCATACCAACTGTCTTTACCATCCATACCATCCATACCAACTGTCTTTACCATCCATACCAACTGGAACCTGTCTTTACCATCCATACCAACTGGAACCTGTCTTTACCATCCATACCAACTGGAACCTGTCTTTACCATCCATATCAACTGGAACCTGTCTTTACCATCCATACCAACTGTCTTTACCATCCATACCAACTGGAACCTGTCTTTACCATCCATACCAACTGGAACCTGTCTTTACCATCCATACCAACTGGAACCTGTCTTTACCATCCATACCAACTGGAACCTGTCTTTACCATCCATACCAACTGGAACCTGTCTTTACCATCCATACCAACTGGAACCTGTCTTTACCATCCATACCAACTGGAACCTGTCTTTACCATCCATACCAACTGTCTTTACCATCCATACCAACTGTCTTTACCATCCATACCAACTGTCTTTACCATCCATACCAACTGGAACCTGTCTTTACCATCCATACCAACTGGAACCTGTCTTTACCATCCATACCAACTGTCTTTACCATCCATACCAACTGTCTTTACCATCCATACCAACTGGAACCTGTCTTTACCATCCATACCAACTGGAACCTGTCTTTACCATCCATACCAACTGTCTTTACCATCCATACCAACTGGAACCTGTCTTTACCATCCATACCAACTGGAACCTGTCTTTACCATCCATACCAACTGTCTTTACCATCCATACCAACTGGAACCTGTCTTTACCATCCATACCAACTGGAACCTGTCTTTACCATCCATACCAACTGGAACCTGTCTTTATCATCCATACCAACTGGAACCTGTCTTTACCATCCATACCAACTGTCTTTACCATCCATACCAACTGGAACCTGTCTTTACCATCCATACCAACTGGAACCTGTCTTTACCATCCATACCAACTGTCTTTACCATCCATACCAACTGGAACCTGTCTTTACCATCCATACCAACTGGAACCTGTCTTTACCATCCATACCAACTGGAACCTGTCTTTACCATCCATACCAACTGGAACCTGTCTTTACCATCCATACCAACTGTCTTTACCATCCATACCAACTGTCTTTACCATCCATACCAACTGGAACCTGTCTTTACCATCCATACCAACTGGAACCTGTCTTTACCATCCATACCAACTGGAACCTGTCTTTACCATCCATACCAACTGTCTTTACCATCCATACCAACTGTCTTTACCATCCATACCAACTGGAACCTGTCTTTACCATCCATACCAACTGGAACCTGTCTTTACCATCCATACCAACTGTCTTTACCATCCATACCATCCATACCAACTGTCTTTACCATCCATACCAACTGGAACCTGTCTTTACCATCCATACCAACTGGAACCTGTCTTTACCATCCATACCAACTGGAACCTGTCTTTACCATCCATATCAACTGGAACCTGTCTTTACCATCCATACCAACTGTCTTTACCATCCATACCAACTGGAACCTGTCTTTACCATCCATACCAACTGGAACCTGTCTTTACCATCCATACCAACTGGAACCTGTCTTTACCATCCATACCAACTGGAACCTGTCTTTACCATCCATACCAACTGGAACCTGTCTTTACCATCCATACCAACTGGAACCTGTCTTTACCATCCATACCAACTGGAACCTGTCTTTACCATCCATACCAACTGGAACCTGTCTTTACCATCCATACCAACTGGAACCTGTCTTTACCATCCATACCAACTGGTCTTTACCATCCATACCTGTCTTTACCATCCTTTACCATCCATACCAACTGGAACCTGTCTTTACCATCCATACCAACTGGAACCTGTCTTTACCATCCATACCAACTGTCTTTACCATCCATACCAACTGGAACCTGTCTTTACCATCCATACCAACTGGAACCTGTCTTTACCATCCATACCAACTGGAACCTGTCTTTACCATCCATACCAACTGGAACCTGTCTTTACCATCCATACCAACTGGAACCTGTCTTTACCATCCAACTGGAACCTGTCTTTACCATCCATACCAACTGGAACCTGTCTTTACCATCCATACCAACTGGAACCTGTCTTTACCATCCATACCAACTGGAACCTGTCTTTACCATCCATACCAACTGGAACCTGTCTTTACCATCCATACCAACTGGAACCTGTCTTTACCATCCATACCAACTGGAACCTGTCTTTACCATCCATACCAACTGGAACCTGTCTTTACCATCCATACCAACTGGAACCTGTCTTTACCATCCATACCAACTGGAACCTGTCTTTACCATCCATATCAACTGGAACCTATCTTTACCATCCATACCAACTGGAACCTGTCTTTACCATCCATACCAACTGGAACCTGTCTTTACCATCCATACCAACTGTCTTTACCATCCATACCAACTGTCTTTACCATCCATACCAACTGGAACCTGTCTTTACCATCCATACCAACTGGAACCTGTCTTTACCATCCATACCAACTGGAACCTGTCTTTACCATCCATACCAACTGGAACCTGTCTTTACCATCCATACCAACTGGAACCTGTCTTTACCATCCATATCAACTGGAACCTGTCTTTACCATCCATACCAACTGTCTTTACCATCCATACCAACTGGAACCTGTCTTTACCATCCATACCAACTGGAACCTGTCTTTACCATCCATACCAACTTGAACCTGTCTTTACCATCCATATCAACTGGAACCTGTCTTTACCATCCATATCAACTGGAACCTGTCTTTACCATCCATATCAACTGGAACCTGTCTTTACCATCCATACCAACTGGAACCTGTCTTTACCATCCATACCCTGGAAACTGTCTTTACCATCCATACAACTGGAACTGTCTTTACCATCCATACCAACTGTCTTTACCATCCATACCAACTGTCTTTACCATCCATACCAACTGTCTTTACCATCCATACCAACTGGAACCTGTCTTTACCATCCATACCAACTGGAACCTGTCTTTACCATCCATACCAACTGTCTTTACCATCCATACCAACTGGAACCTGTCTTTACCATCCATACCAACTGGAACCTGTCTTTACCATCCATACCAACTGGAACCTGTCTTTACCATCCATACCAACTGGAACCTGTCTTTACCATCCATATTAACTGGAACCTGTCTTTACCATCCATACCAACTGGAACCTGTCTTTACCATCCATACCAACTGGAACCATCCATACCAACTGGAACCTGTCTTTACCATCCATACCAACTGGAACCTGTCTTTACCATCCATACCAACTGTCTTTACCATCCATACCAACTGTCTTTACCATCCATACCAACTGTCTTTACCATCCATACCAACTGTCTTTACCATCCATACCAACTGTCTTTACCATCCATACCAACTGTCTTTACCATCCATACCAACTGGAACCTGTCTTTACCATCCATACCAACTGGAACCTGTCTTTACCATCCATACCAACTGTCTTTACCATCCATACCAACTGTCTTTACCATCCATACCAACTGTCTTTACCATCCATACCAACTGTCTTTACCATCCATACCAACTGTCTTTACCATCCATACCAACTGTCTTTACCATCCATACCAACTGTCTTTACCATCCATACCAACTGTCTTTACCATCCATACCAACTGGAACCTGTCTTTACCATCCATACCAACTGGAACCTGTCTTTACCATCCATACCAACTGTCTTTACCATCCATACCAACTGTCTTTACCATCCATACCAACTGTCTTTACCATCCATACCAACTGGAACCTGTCTTTACCATCCATACCAACTGGAACCTGTCTTTACCATCCATACCAACTGGAACCTGTCTTTACCATCCATACCAACTGTCTTTACCATCCATACCAACTGTCTTTACCATCCATACCAACTGGAACCTGTCTTTACCATCCATATTAACTGGAACCTGTCTTTACCATCCATATCAACTGGAACCTGTCTTTACCATCCATACCAACTGGAACCTGTCTTTACCATCCATACCAACTGGAACCTGTCTTTACCATCCATACCAACTGGAACCTGTCTTTACCATCCATACCAACTGTCTTTACCATCCATACCAACTGTCTTTACCATCCATACCAACTGTCTTTACCATCCATACCAACTGGAACCTGTCTTTACCATCCATACCAACTGGAACCTGTCTTTACCATCCATACCAACTGGAACCTGTCTTTACCATCCATACCAACTGGAACCTGTCTTTACCATCCATACCAACTGGAACCTGTCTTTACCATCCATACCAACTGGAACCTGTCTTTACCATCCATACCAACTGGAACCTGTCTTTACCATCCACACCAACTGGAACCTGTCTTTACCATCCATACCAACTGGAACCTGTCTTTACCATCCATACCAACTGGAACCTGTCTTTACCATCCATACCAACTGTCTTTACCATCCATACCAACTGGAACCTGTCTTTACCATCCATACCAACTGGAACCTGTCTTTACCATCCATATCAACTGGAACCTGTCTTTACCATCCATACCAACTGGAACCTGTCTTTACCATCCATACCAACTGGAACCTGTCTTTACCATCCATACCAACTGGAACCTGTCTTTACCATCCATACCAACTGGAACCTGTCTTTACCATCCATACCAACTGTCTTTACCATCCATACCAACTGTCTTTACCATCCATACCAACTGTCTTTACCATCCATACCAACTGTCTTTACCATCCATACCAACTGGAACCTGTCTTTACCATCCACTGGAACCTGTCTGGAACCATCCATACCAACTGGAACCTGTCTTTACCATCCATACCAACTGGAACCTGTCTTTACCATCCATACCAACTGGAACCATCCATACATCCAACTGAACCTGTCTTTACCATCCATACCAACTGGAACCTGTCTTTACCATCCATACCAACTGGAACCTGTCTTTACCATCCATACCAACTGGAACCTGTCTTTACCATCCATACCAACTGTCTTTACCATCCATACCAACTGTCTTTACCATCCATACCAACTGTCTTTACCATCCATACCAACTGGAACCTGTCTTTACCATCCATACCAACTGGAACCTGTCTTTACCATCCATACCAACTGGAACCTGTCTTTACCATCCATACCAACTGTCTTTACCATCCATACCAACTGTCTTTACCATCCATACCAACTGGAACCTGTCTTTACCATCCATATTAACTGGAACCTGTCTTTACCATCCATATCAACTGGAACCTGTCTTTACCATCCATACCAACTGGAACCTGTCTTTACCATCCATACCAACTGGAACCTGTCTTTACCATCCATACCAACTGGAACCTGTCTTTACCATCCATACCAACTGTCTTTACCATCCATACCAACTGTCTTTACCATCCATACCAACTGTCTTTACCATCCATACCAACTGGAACCTGTCTTTACCATCCATACCAACTGGAACCTGTCTTTACCATCCATACCAACTGGAACCTGTCTTTACCATCCATACCAACTGGAACCTGTCTTTACCATCCATACCAACTGGAACCTGTCTTTACCATCCATACCAACTGGAACCTGTCTTTACCATCCATACCAACTGGAACCTGTCTTTACCATCCACACCAACTGGAACCTGTCTTTACCATCCATACCAACTGGAACCTGTCTTTACCATCCATACCAACTGGAACCTGTCTTTACCATCCATACCAACTGTCTTTACCATCCATACCAACTGGAACCTGTCTTTACCATCCATACCAACTGGAACCTGTCTTTACCATCCATATCAACTGGAACCTGTCTTTACCATCCATATCAACTGGAACATGTCTTTACCATCCATACCAACTGGAACCTGTCTTTACCATCCATACCAACTGGAACCTGTCTTTACCATCCATACCAACTGGAACCTGTCTTTACCATCCATACCAACTGTCTTTACCATCCATACCAACTGTCTTTACCATCCATACCAACTGTCTTTACCATCCATACCAACTGGAACCTGTCTTTACCATCCATACCAACTGGAACCTGTCTTTACCATCCATACCAACTGGAACCATCCATACCAACTGGAACCTGTCTTTACCATCCATACCAACTGGAACCTGTCTTTACCATCCATACCAACTGGAACCATCCATACCAACTGGAACCTGTCTTTACCATCCATACCAACTGGAACCTGTCTTTACCATCCATACCAACTGGAACCTGTCTTTACCATCCATACCAACTGGAACCTGTCTTTACCATCCATACCAACTGGAACCTGTCTTTACCATCCATACCAACTGGAACCTGTCTTTACCATCCATACCAACTGTCTTTACCATCCATACCACCTGTCTTTACCATCCATACCAACTGGAACCTGTCTTTACCATCCATATCAACTGGAACCTGTCTTTACCATCCATACCAACTGTCTTTACCATCCATACCAACTGGAACCTGTCTTTACCATCCATACCAACTGGAACCTGTCTTTACCATCCATATCAACTGGAACCTGTCTTTACCATCCATATCAACTGGAACATGTCTTTACCATCCATACCAACTGGAACATGTCTTTACCATCCATACCAACTGGAACCTGTCTTTACCATCCATACCAACTGGAACCTGTCTTTACCATCCATACCAACTGGAACCTGTCTTTACCATCCATACCAACTGTCTTTACCATCCATACCAACTGTCTTTACCATCCATACCAACTGGAACCTGTCTTTACCATCCATACCAACTGGAACCTGTCTTTACCATCCATACCAACTGGAACCATCCATACCAACTGGAACCTGTCTTTACCATCCATATCAACTGGAACCTGTCTTTACCATCCATACCAACTGGAACCTGTCTTTACCATCCATACCAACTGGAACCTGTCTTTACCATCCATACCAACTGGAACCATCCATATCAACTGGAACCTGTCTTTACCATCCATACCAACTGGAACCTGTCTTTACCATCCATACCAACTGGAACCTGTCTTTACCATCCATACCAACTGGAACCTGTCTTTACCATCCATACCAACTGGAACATTTCTTTACATACTGGGAACCACTATCTGGACTTTCTTTAAAAGAAGTGGTCATTTCTAGAACGTTGGGACATTGTTTACTTCCTCTTTCTATTCCACATCAAGTAATTCATGCAGCAGTAAGATTTAATAAAAACAAACAGATAAAACCAGATAAAAATATACACCTTATGGAACAGCGGGGACTGTGAAGCAACACAAACACATCCATACAAACACACGATAACATACGCACTATACACACACACACGTACACATGGATCTTGTGTAATAGATATATGGTAGCGGAGTAGGGGCCTGAGGGCACACACTTACTTAATATGTTGTGAAATCTGTTATACATTTTAAAAAACATTACAATATATTCATAACTGCCTTATTAATTTCGCTGGACCCCAGGAAGAGTAGCTGCTACCTTGGTACCTTGGTAGCTGCTAATGGGGATCCATAATAAACCCCAGGAAGAGTAGCTGCTACCTTGGTACCTTGGTAGCTGCTAATGGGGATCCATAATAAACCCCAGGAAGAGTAGCTGGTACCTTGGTAGCTGCTAATGGGGATCCATAATAAACCCCAGGAAGAGTAGCTGCTACCTTGGTACCTTGGTAGCTGCTAATGGGGATCCATAATAAACCCCAGGAAGAGTAGCTGCTACCTTGGTACCTTGGTAGCAGCTAATGGGGATCCATAATAAACCCCAGGAAGAGTAGCTGCTACCTTGGTACCTTGGTAGCAGCTAATGGGGATCCATAATAAACCCCAGGAAGAGTAGCTGCTACCTTGGTAGCTGCTAATGGGGACCAATATTAAATACAAATACAAATGTGGGGTCCCCTGAGAGGATCTTTAACCTTATCAAACACATTAATAAATGTGGGGTCCCCTGAGAGGATCTTTAACCTTATCAAACACATTAATAAATGTGGGGTCCCCTGAGAGGATCTTTAACCTTATCAAACACATTAATAAATGTGGGGTCCCCTGAGAGGATCCTTAATCTTATCCAAACACATGTATAACTTGTTTCTCTTCAAATGGGTATAGAATACAACCATTTTACACTGTCAGAATTCACTTTCATGTCATTATGTGTTGGCACAGCCTGTGGGACCTCACATTTAGTTACATAGAAAGACACGTTTATATTATTATCATAAACACATGATCAAAAATATAAAAACAACAACTTCAGAACATTGAGAACAGTTGATTGAGGAACTCAGTCAACATCACCAGCCCTGTTACCACATGTTAGTGAATCAGTAGCATTGAGGAACTCAGTCAACATCACCAGCCCTGACTTACCACTCTATGTTAGTGAATCAGTAGCATTGAGTAGAACTCAGTCAACATCACCAGCCCTGACTTACCACTCTATGTTAGTGAATCAGTAGCATTGAGTAGAACTCAGTCAACATCACCAGTCCTGACTTACCACTCTATGTTAGTGAATCAGTAGCATTGAGTAGAACTCAGTCAACATCACCAGTCCTGACTCACCACTCTATGTAGTAAATTAGTAGCATTGAGTAGATCTCCACAAACCATTTCTGACCTGGCTTTGTGCACAGGGGGCGTTGTCATGATGAAACAGGAAAGAGCTTTTCCCCAAAACTGTTGCCACAGAGTTTGAAGCACAGAATCGTCTAGTGTCATTGTACGCTGATGGGGTTAAGATTTCCCTTCAATGGAACTAAAGGACCTAGACTTGACCATGAGAGAACACAGCCCCAGACCATTATTCCTCCTGCACCACATTGACCATGGGAGAACAAACAGCCCCAGACCATTATTCCTCCTGCACCACATTGACCATGGGAGAACAAACAGCCCCAGACCATTATTCCTCCTGCACCACATTGACCATGGGAGAACAAACAGCCCCAGACCATTATTCCTCCTGCACCACATTGACCATGGGAGAACAAACAGCCCCAGACCATTATTCCTCCTGCACCACATTGACCATGGGAGAACAAACAGCCCCAGACCATTATTCCTCCTGCACCACATTGACCATGGGAGAACAAACAGCCCCAGACCATTATTCCTCCTGCACCACATTGACCATGGGAGAACAAACAGCCCCAGACCATTATTCCTCCTGCACCACATTGACCATGGGAGAACAAACAGCCCTAGACCATTATATCTCCTGCACCACATTGACCATGGGAGAACAAACAGCCCCAGACCATTATTCCTCCTGCACCACATTGACCATGGGAGAACAAACAGCCCCAGACCATTACCCCTTCTGCACCACATTGACCATGGGAGAACAAACAGCCCCAGACCATTATTCCTCCTGCACCACATTGACCATGGGAGAACAAACAGCCCCAGACCATTATCCCTCCTGGACCACATTGACCATGGGAGAACAAACAGCCCCAGACCATTTTCCTCCTGCACCACATTGACCATGGGAGAACAAACAGCCCCAGACCATTATTCCTCCTGCACCACATTGACCATGGGAGAACAAACAGCCCCAGACCATTATTCCTCCTGCACCACATTGACCATGGGAGAACAAACAGCCCCAGACCATTATTCCTCCTGCACCACATTGACCATGGGAGAACAAACAGCCCCAGACCATTATTCCTCCTGCACCACATTGACCATGGAGAACAAACAGCCCCAGACCATTATTCCTCCTGCACCACATTGACCATGGGAGAACAAACAGCCCCAGACCATTATTCCTCCTGCACCACATTGACCATGGGAGAAAACAGCCCCAGACCATTATCCCTCCTGCACCACATTGACCATGGGAGAACAAACAGCCCCAGACCATTATTCCTCCTGCACCACATTGACCATGGGAGAACAAACAGCCCCAGACCATTATCCCTCCTGCACCACATTGACCATGGGAGAACAAACAGCCCCAGACCAGTATTCCTCCTGCACCACATTGACCATGGGAGAACAAACAAACAGCCCCAGACCATTATTCCTCCTGCACCACATTGACCATGGGAGAACAAACAGCCCCAGACCATTATTCCTCCTGCACCACATTGACCATGGGAGAACAAACAGCCCCAGACCATTATTCCTCCTGCACCACATTGACCATGGGAGAACAAACAGCCCCAGACCATTATTCCTCCTGCACCACATTGACCATGGAGAACAAACAGCCCCAGACCATTATCCGTCCTGCACCACATTGACAATGGGAGAACAAACAGCCCCAGACCATTATCCCTCCTGCACCACATTGACCATGGGAGAACAAACAGCCCCAGACCATTAGCCCTCCTGCACCACATTGACCATGGGAGAACAAACAGCCCCAGACCATTATCCCTCCTGCACCACATTGACCATGGGAGAACAAACAGCCCCAGACCATTATTCCTCCTGCACCACATTGACCATGGGAGAAAAACAGCCCCAGACCATTATCCTCCTGCACCACATTGACCATGGGAGAACAAACAGCCCCAGACCATTATTCCTCCTGCAGCCCAGACCATTGACCATGGGAGAACAAACAGCCCCAGACCATTAACCCTCCTGCACCACATTGACCATGGGAGAACAAACAGCCCCAGACCAGTATTCCTCCTGCACCACATTGACCATGGGAGAACAAACAGCCCCAGACCATTATTCCTCCTGCACCACATTGACCATGGGAGAACAAACAGCCCCAGACCATTATTCCTCCTGCACCACATTGACCATGGGAGAACAAACAGCCCCAGACCATTATTCCTCCTGCACCACATTGACCATGGGAGAACAAACAGCCCCAGACCATTATTCCTCCTGCACCACATTGACCATGGGAGAAAACAGCCCCAGACCATTATTCCTCCTGCACCACATTGACCATGGGAGAACAAACAGCCCCAGACCATTATTCCTCCTGCACCACATTGACCATGGGAGAACAAACAGCCCCAGACCATTATTCCTCCTGCACCACATTGACCATGGGAGAACAAACAGCCCCAGACCATTATTCCTCCTGCACCACATTGACCATGGGAGAACAAACAGCCCCAGACCATTATCCCTCCTGCACCACATTGACCATGGGAGAACAAACAGCCCCAGACCAGTATTCCTCCTGCACCACATTGACCATGGGAGAACAAACAGCCCCAGACCATTATTCCTCCTGCACCACATTGACCATGGGAGAACAAACAGCCCCAGACCATTATTCCTCCTGCACCACATTGACCATGGGAGAACAAACAGCCCCAGACCATTATTCCTCCTGCACCACATTGACCATGGGAGAACAAACAGCCCCAGACCATTATTCCTCCTGCACCACATTGACCATGGGAACAAACAGCCCCAGACCATTATTCCTCCTGCACCACATTGACCATGGGAGAACAAACAGCCCCAGACCATTATTCCTCCTGCACCACATTGACCATGGGAGAACAAACAGCCCCAGACCATTATTCCTCCTGCACCACATTGACCATGGGAGAACAAACAGCCCCAGACCATTATTCCTCCTGCACCACATTGACCATGGGAGAACAAACAGCCCCAGACCATTAGCCCTCCTGCACCACATTGACCATGGGAGAACAAACAGCCCCAGACCATTATCCTCCTGCACCACATTTGACCATGGGAGAACAAACAAACAGCCCCAGACCATTATTCCTCCTGCACCACATTGACCATGGGAGAACAAACAGCCCCAGACCATTATTCCTCCTGCACCACATTGACCATGGGAGAACAAACAGCCCCAGACCATTATTCCTCCTGCACCACATTGACCATGGGAGAACAAACAGCCCCAGACCATTATTCCTCCTGCACCCATTGACAATGACCATGGGAGAACAAACAGCCCCAGACCATTATTCCTCCTGCACCACATTGACAATGGGAGAACAAACAGCCCCAGACCATTATTCCTCCTGCACCACATTGACCATGGGAGAACAAACAGCCCCAGACCATTATTCCTCCTGCACCACATTGACCATGGGAGAACAAACAGCCCCAGACCATTATCCCTCCTGCACCACATTGACAATGGGAGAACAAACAGCCCCAGACCATTATTCCTCCTGCACCACATTGACCATGGGAGAACAACCAGCCCCAGACCATTATTCCTCCTGCACCACATTGACCATGGGAGAACAAACAGCCCCAGACCATTACCCCTCCTGCACCACATTGCACCACATTGACAATGGGAGAACAAACAGCCCCAGACCATTATTTCTCCTGCACCACATTGACCATGGGAGAACAAACAGCCCCAGACCATTATTCCTCCTGCACCACATTGACAATGGGAGAACAAACAGCCCCAGACCATTATCCCTCCTGCACCACATTGACCATGGGAGAACAAACAGCCCCAGACCATTATTCCTCCTGCACCACATTGACCATGGGAGAACAAACAGCCCCAGACCATTATTCCTCCTGCACCACATTGACCATGGGAGAACAAACAGCCCCAGACCATTATCCCTCCTGCACCACATTGACCATGGGAGAACAAACAGCCCCAGACCATTATTCCTCCTGCACCACATTGACCATGGGAGAACAAACAGCCCCAGACCATTATTCCTCCTGCACCACATTGACCATGGGAGAACAAACAGCCCCAGACCATTATCCATCCTGCACCACATTGACCATGGGAGAACAAACAGCCCCAGACCATTATTCCTCCTGCACCACATTGACCATGGGAGAACAAACAGCCCCAGACCATTATTCCTCCTGCACCACATTGACCATGGGAGAACAAACAGCCCCAGACCAGTATTCCTCCTGCACCACATTGACCATGGGAGAACAAACAGCCCCAGACCATTATCCCTCCTGCACCACATTGACCATGGGAGAACAAACAGCCCCAGACCATTATTCCTCCTGCACCACATTGACCATGGGAGAACAAACAGCCCCAGACCATTATTCCTCCTGCACCACATTGACCATGGGAGAACAAACAGCCCCAGACCATTATTCCTCCTGCACCACATTGACCATGGGAGAACAAACAGCCCCAGACCATTATTCCTCCTGCACCACATTGACCATGGGAGAAAACAGCCCCAGACCATTAGCCCTCCTGCACCACATTGACCATGGGAGAACAAACAGCCCCAGACCATTATTCCTCCTGCACCACATTGACCATGGGAGAAAACAGCCCCAGACCATTATTCCTCCTGCACCACATTGACCATGGGAGAACAAACAGCCCCAGACCATTATTCCTCCTGCACCACATTGACCATGGGAGAACAAACAGCCCCAGACCATTATCCCTCCTGCACCACATTGACCATGGGAGAACAAACAGCCCCAGACCAGTATTCCTCCTGCACCACATTGACCATGGGAGAACAAACAAACAGCCCCAGACCATTATTCCTCCTGCACCACATTGACCATGGGAGAACAAACAGCCCCAGACCATTATTCCTCCTGCACCACATTGACCATGGGAGAACAAACAGCCCCAGACCATTATTCCTCCTGCACCACATTGACCATGGGAGAACAAACAGCCCCAGACCATTATTCCTCCTGGGAGAACAAACAGCCCCAGACCATTGACAATTGACCATGGGAGAACAAACAGCCCCAGACCATTATCCCTCCTGCACCACATTGACAATGGGAGAACAAACAGCCCCAGACCATTATTCCTCCTGCACCACATTGACCATGGGAGAACAACCAGCCCCAGAGCCCCAGACCATTATTCCTCCTGCACCACATTGACCATGGGAGAACAAACAGCCCCAGACCATTATCCCTCCTGCACCACATTGACCATGGGAGGGAGAACAAACCAGCCCCAGACCATTATTCCTCCTGCACCACATTGACCATGGGAGAACAAACAGCCCCAGACCATTATTCCTCCTGCACCACATTGACCATGGGAGAACAAACAGCCCCAGACCATTATTCCTCCTGCACCACATTGACCATGGGAGAACAAACAGCCCCAGACCATTACCCTCCTGCACCACATTGACCATGGGAGAACAAACAGCCCCAGACCATTATTCCTCCTGCACCACATTGACCATGGGGGAGACCATTATTCCTCCTGCACCACATTGACCAAACAGCCCCAGACCATTATTCCTCCTGCACCACATTGACCATGGGAGAACAAACAGCCCCAGACCATTACCCCTCCTGCACCACATTGACCATGGGAGAACAAACAGCCCCAGACCATTATTCCTCCTGCACCACATTGACCATGGGAGAACAAACAGCCCCAGACCATTATTCCTCCTGCACCACATTGACCATGGGAGAACAAACAGCCCCAGACCATTAACCCTCCTGCACCACATTGACCATGGGAGAAAAACAGCCCCAGACCATTATTCCTCCTGCACCACATTGACCATGGGAGAACAAACAGCCCCAGACCATTATTCCTCCTGCACCACATTGACCATGGGAGGAAACAGCCCCAGACCAGTATTCCTCCTGCACCACATTGACCATGGGAGAACAAACAGCCCCAGACCATTATTCCTCCTGCACCACATTGACCATGGGAGAACAAACAGCCCCAGACCATTATTCCTCCTGCACCACATTGACCATGGGAGAACAAACAGCCCCAGACCATTATCCCTCCTGCACCACATTGACCATGGGAGAACAAACAGCCCCAGACCATTATCCCTCCTGCACCACATTGACCATGGGAGAACAAACAGCCCCAGACCATTATTCCTCCTGCACCACATTGACCATGGGAGAAAAACAGCCCCAGACCATTATTCCTCCTGCACCACATTGACCATGGGGAGACCATTAAAAACAGCCCCAGACCATTATTCCTCCTGCACCACATTGACAATGGGAGAAAACAGCCCCAGACCATTATTCCTCCTGCACCACATTGACCATGGGAGAAAAACAGCCCCAGACCATTAGTCCTCCTGCACCACATTGGGGAAAAAACAGCCCCAGACCATTAGTCCTCCTGCACCACATTGACCATGGGAGAAAAAAACAGCCCCAGACCATTAACCCTCCTGCACCACATTGACAATGGGAGAAAACAGCCCCAGACCATTATTCCTCCTGCACCACATTGACCATGGGAGAAAAAAACAGCCCCAGACCAGTATTCCTCCTGCACCACATTGACCATGGGAGAAAACAGCCCCAGACCATTATTCCTCCTGCACCACATTGACCATGGGAGAAAACAGCCCCAGACCATTATTCCTCCTGCACCACATTGACCATGGGAGAACAAACAGCCCCAGACCATTATTCCTCCTGCACCACATTGACCATGGGAGAACAAACAGCCCCAGACCATTATTCCTCCTGCACCACATTGACCATGGGAGAACAAACAGCCCCAGACCATTATTCCTCCTGCACCACATTGACCATGGGAGAACAAACAGCCCCAGACCATTATTCCTCCTGCACCACATTGACCATGGGAGAACAAACAGCCCCAGACCATTATTCCTCCTGCACCACATTGACCATGGGAGAAAACAGCCCCAGACCATTATTCCTCCTGCACCACATTGACCATGGGAGAAAATAGCCCCAGACCATTATTTCTCCTGCACCACATTGACCATGGGAGAAAACAGCCCCAGACCATTATTTCTCCTGCACCACATTGACCATGGGAGAAAACAGCCCCAGACCATTAGTCCTCCTGCACCACATTGACCATGGGAGAAAACAGCCCCAGACCATTATTCCTCCTGCACCACATTGACCATGGGAGAAAACAGCCCCAGACCATTAATCCTCCTGCACCACATTGACCATGGGAGAACAAACAGCTGGTTTGATTTCGCCCCCAAAAACATGATTACTTGCCTCTGAAATTAAACCATCAAGTGATATATTTAAACAAATGCAAGTCTGTCATTGAACAACCCCATGCCACGATTAGATAGTAAAAAACAACATATCTTTCATACATTTCTTTAAACAACAAAAAGAAGCGGTCGCTAATTGGTTGAATTTCTGAAAATTGATATACGGGGTTTTGGAAAGAAACCCTTCACCTGGAGGAGGGAAAGAAGCGGTCGCTGATTGGTTGAATACCAGGGGCGCAAGATGGAGTTGTCAACAAATCACATGACAGAAATATGATGCCAAGTTTTGAAGCTACATAAAGTGATCTGTGCATTTGAACAACAGCATAAATACACCCATTTCACAATGTTCATGCCAACAACCGAATGAGAACTGCTGCACATGCTGCCACTGTTTTGAACAAAATAGATAATACTATTCAGAACGAACAGCCAGGTCGCGAATGAACGAGTGTCACCAGGCAGAACACAACAAACAATAAGTGAAAACACATGATCTAACTGGGGCTAGCTAGCTAACGTAATGTCACAAAGCATGATGCGCTAACCGGTTAATGTTCATTCTGAAATAACGTCATATTTCCCGAGTTAGCTATGAGTTTAGAAACACTTGATATTGGCATGGTGGATAATTTGATTAAAAAATTATCGACCAAACTATTTCTCGAAGTTTCTCAACATTACTGTAGCTGGGTAATTAACAAAATATGTCGCCCTGTCAACATCTGCATGCCCTGTATCACAACCGGCGGTGATCGGGAGTCCCATTGGGCGGGGCACAATTGGCCCAGCGTCGTCCGGGTTAGGGGAGGGTTTGGCTGGGGTAGGCCGTCATTATAAATAATAATTTGTTCTTAACTGACTAAAAAATAAAAACACGTCGCCCTGTCACCTACAGTTGAACCTGACAAACAACGCCAGGCGGTAACAATAAAATTGGCCATGCTTTTTTTGTCCTACCAGATCCGTGATGAGATGGCTCTTACTATTGTAACCATCTGTCCTTTTTGGATGTAGTTTTCAGGTTTCTCAGGTCCCAGGCTCCTATAATGAGGTACTAGGTTTTAAAAACCAGACATTCGCCATTAGCCTATTTAAAGGTTGACAACAATGTACATTCCTCTCTGATTACTACGAAGGATCGTTCACGAGCAAATGTTTTTGTTAGGGACCGGACATATGAAGTCAAGTGTTGATTTGATAGAAGAAAACGAATCATAAACAATTGCATTTAAATATCTTGTTCGCTATAACTATTGCATTGAAGTGAAAATTGTAAAAAAAAATATTAAAAAAACATCTGTCCTACTTTTACAACCTTTGACTGGCATAAAACAGCGTGTTCATTTGATAGAAATAATCAAATCATATAAAAATGCATTTCAATCTGTTGTTCACAGTAACTTTTTAAATTTGTTGTCATAGAAACATCAAAACAAGTGCAAAATATTCTAAAAACATCTGGGAAAGATACTTATATACTTATAAAGTATACTTACATATACTTTAGTTGGAGAAACAGAACGGAAACAGGAAGGAAGAAAACAGGGCGGCTTGACATCAAGAAGAGGACAACAGAATGCAGACAATATTTCATGATTAATCCTGTCGTCAAGGCTTCACCCTTTATTATATAGAACCCCCCCCTGTCTCCTTCCTAGAAAACGTCAACCTTCTAAGCTGTAAACCATTTGTCAACAGTATCTATTGACTCTCAATTGCTCAAACAGAATGCCGCATTAGGCTATAAACTCCACAGCACATTTTCAAAGCTTTGTGTTAAAAAGGAATTAAACCCCAGTGTGACGTTTGCCAACGCGCGTCACAGTTCACCACATTAATGAATGTTGAATGTCAACACTTTATTTTATAATCCACTGACAGGGCCGTTTCTGAAACATTTCAACATTTATTTTTCAATAAACTACTAACCTAACTAGCCCATATGCCACTGGGTGATGTAAGTTGTCATTGTTTTTAGGCAGAACTATATGAAGTTTTACTATGTGTTGTTGCCGGTGCGTCTTGGTTAATGTATTAGTCAATGTATTAGTCTATTAGCAGACGCTCTTATTCAAAGCGACTCATAGGAGCAATTAGGGATAAGTACCTTGCTCAAGGGCACATCGGTAGATTTGTCACCTATCCGGCTCTGGCATTCGAACCACCAACACTCTTAACCACTAGGCCACCTGCCACCTGATTTATTTTCAGAAAAATGTCGCCCTCATCAATCTGTCACGTAATCCTGCCTAATGGGAAGATCAGCCCTGGAGGAAAGTATTGGCTGTAAGAAGTAAGAGAACATAACATGGTTGTTTTAAATTACTTCTAAGAACATTGCATGAATAAACAATGTAATTAACATTTTTTAATCTGCGTTACCCACTCCGGTCAGCAGATGGCGATATGATTATTTCAGGGGCGGAAGGGTAGCCTAGTGGTTAGAGCGTTGGACTAGTAACCGGAGGGTTGTAAGTTCAAACCCCCGAGCTGACAAGGTACAAATCTGTCGTTCTGCCCCTGAACAGGCAGTTAACCCACTGTTCCTAGGCCGTCATTGAAAATAAGAATTTCTTTCTAACTGACTTGCCTAGTTAAATAAAGGTCAAATAAAAATAATTTAAAAAAGGTGATGCTTCTTCCGTGACGTATAATCTAGTGGACGGAACTGGAAGCTTCAACTGCGACAACAGGAATGGATTCAACCACCTTGGTAGCAAACATAAAACCGAAACATTGAAGCGATTTAGACCAATCTTGTGTATATTAATCTGTGTTTTTAACATTCTGTTTACGTATTTACTAGTTAACAAACGCAATTTGCTTGTTATATGACATTTGTTAATTTGTTAAATTGATACTGAGTCTATCACTTTTCAAGTCGCTAACTAGCTAACATCCCCGACCATGAGCTCACTAAATTACTCGCCCCTTGCTAAAGAAGAGGGGGTCTACTGGACGGAGAAAGAATCTCTGGGGCTGAACATTATCGTGAAAGAAGAAGACTATGATATTCCAGTGGATGGAGAAGAAGAACCTTTTGGAGTGAAAGAGGAAGAGGGGGAGGTTGAACCGTTTAGAAATGTTAAGGAGGAAGATGAGGCTATTGCATTGAATGAAAAGGAGGATGATATAGTGAAAGAGGAGGAAGAACCTTTTGGAGTGAAAGAGGAAGAGGAGGCTATCGCAATAAAAGAGGAGGAAGACGTTTTGGGAGTGAAAGAGGAGGAGACTGAAGATGAGGAGACAGACGATGAGGAGACTGAATATGAGGAGACTGAATATGAGAAGACTGAAGATCTGAATAACACCAGTGAGTATTATCTTTAAGAAACACAGGGGCATAGACTCTGGACTTGTTGAACTAATGTGTTTTTACGGGGTTTTCTACTGTAGTTCTACACAGGAATATGTTCAGTACTGTAGGAATTGTTGAATAAGTAATCTGGGATTGGTATATGCAGGCTGGGTATAATCTGTGGAACGTTCCAACAGGAATCTGTTCCAAAAACGTAATGCACAAGGATGACAACAAACAACGCAAACAAAGTAGCATGATCAAATCACCTGGCTAACTAGCTGCTGAATAGGCATCAACTCACCACCTGGCTAACTAGCTGCTGAATAGGCATCAACTCACAACCTGGCTAACTAGCTGCTGAATAGGCATCAACTCACCACCTAACTAACTAGCTGCTGAATAGGCATCAACTCATATTATTAATGTTTGTCCGTAGGCTACCAGAGTGGATAAACGTGGTGAGTGAAAAAACGTCATGAAATAACCCACTCTCTACCCGGTATCTTATTCTGCCTCTATACAACTTTGTATGCGCTGTTTGTTACAGAATCCTGTTGGAACGTTCCACAAATTATACCCACCTGTATATGCATTTAAAAAAAAAAAGTGTTAAATTAGTGATATATAGGCCTGGCTTACGCTAACTAGCCTACATTTGGTGCCCTCGGCAAAACAGTATCTTGTTTACGGAGGGAGTTTTGTTACGAGCAACTATGCTCGGGCTGAACGTTAACACCGATCGCTTGCTGTACGGTCCAGGAAACATAAGCAGCGTATCTTTTACACCAGCAATAATTACTTTTCAAAAAAACAAAATACGTGTTCTCAAGAGTTTAAACTTAGACCCCTTTTCTTGAATTACTTCATTTATTAATATGACGGGTCTAATGACATTCTACAACGATTCGCATTCGAGGTAACTCACGTCTTAAATCTGTATCTGTGTAGCCTTGTCCCACTTTAGAATTAGTATCCATTGTCAGTTCCGTTCTACTTAAAAGGTTGTTACTTACGTCACTGAGCGCTGCCCAGTAAATAATTAGATCCTATTGTTAGGTGCTAGATTTGCAAGGTTTCTTATTGATGTGGCACTGACTCGCCCCTGGGTTAAAAAATAAAAATAAATGTTTGGGTGGGGTAGATCAGCTTTAATATTCTAGGTTATGGCTTCTATCAATGTAATCGTCTGCTTCATTTCCAATCCCCCATCTATTTTCTTGTAAATGTATATCACACACACACACACACACACACACACACACACACACAGTACCAGTCAAAAGTTTGGATACACCTACTTATTCAAGGGTTTTTATTTTTTTTACTATTTTCTACATTGTAGAATAATAGTGAGGACATCAAAACTATCAAATAACACATATGGAATCATGTAGTAACCAAAACAAGTGTTAAACAAATCAAAAATATATTTTAGCCACATGATGATTGCTTTGCACACTCTTGGCATTCTCTCAACCAGCTTCACCTGGAATACTTTTTCAACAGTCTTGAAGGAGTTCTCACATATGGCTGCTTTTCCTTCACTCTGTGGTCCACTCTGTGGTCCAATTCATCCCAAATCATCTCAATTAGGTTGAGGTCAGGTGATTGTGGAGGCCAGGTCATCTGATGCAGCACTCCATCACTCTCCTTCTTGGTCAAATAGCCCTTACACAGCCTGGAGGTGTGTTGGGCTGTTGTCCTGTTGAAAACTAAATGATAGTCCCACTAAGTGCAAACCAGATGGGATGGTGTATCGCTGCAGAATGCTGTGGTAGCGATGCTGGTTAAGTGTGACTTGAATTCTAAATAAATAACAAACAGTGTCACCAGCAAAGCACCATCACACCTCCTCCTTGCTTCACGGTGGGAACCACACATGCGGAGATAATCCGTTCACCTACTCTGCGTCTCACAAAGACACGGCCATTGGAACCAAAAATCTCAAATCAGACCAAAGGACAGATTTCCACCAGTCTAATGTCCATGGCTCATGTTTCTTGGCCCAAGCAAGTTTATTCTTCTCATTGGTGTCCTTTAGAAGTGGTTTCTTTGCAGCAATTCGACCACCAAGGCCTGATTCATGCAGTCTCCTCTGGGTCTTCCTTTCCTGTGGCGGAATGAGAGCCAGTTTAATCATAACTCTTGATGTTTTTTGTGACTGTACTTGAAGAAACGTTGAAAGTTCTTGAAATTTTCCCCGATTGACTGACCTTCATGTCCTAAAGTAATGATGTACTGTCGTTTCTCTTTGCTTATTTGAGCTGGTCTTGCCACAATATGGACTTGGTCTTTTACCGAATAGGGCTGTCTTCTGTATACCCACCGGAATCCCCTCCGGCTAGATACGAGGTCGTCAAGGTTCTCTTTAACAGCTTTGAGAAAATCCTTGTAGATTATGCTCTCCCATCCGGGGGCTTCGACTTTTATAGGACCAACCCTGCCAGGAAGGCTCCGACTATTGACTGGGTGGTGCTGCTTCAGTGGGTCTCTGACAGCGTTCACCTTTTTGTCTTGGCTGCGTAGACTACTTGCATTAGGCCTGTAAAATGGATAAGGACTTCTCCTTGGTGGGTGGGTCGCTCAGGTGGGTGTCTAGGATATAGGGTTGGCAGCGTTCCTTCATAACAGGACAAAAAAAGAAACAAACATTATATTTGTATGTCCCATCTCTGTGCGAAAGTGAAGACTCTCGCTCTGTCATTACTTCTACTCACAGACACACATGGGCTCTGGCAATTGCAGCCATTTTCCTTACTCACTCATCACACTTTTCCAATCACGCAAACACACGGACGCCCCATCTTCCAACACACCCACACTCGCCACACAGTGTTTTCTGAAAGAATTCAAACCCCTTGACTTTTTCCACATTTTGTTATGTTACAGATGGATTAAATAGTTTTTCCCCTCATCAATCTAAACACAATAGCCCATAATGACATCACAATAGCCCATAATGGGAAAAAAAACTGAAATATATCGTTTACATTAGTATTCAGACCCTTTACTCAGTACTTTGTTGAAGCACCTTTGGCAGCGATTACAGCATCGAGTCTTCTTGGGTATGACGCTACAAGCTAAGGCTAGGCAATATGGCAATATGCCAAACATCAGCCTCGAAACCTTAATGACTTGGAGAAGATCCGCAAAGAGGAGTGGGACAAAATCCCTCCTGAGATGTGTGCAAACCTGGTGGCCAACTACAAATACTTATTTCCCTCATTAAAATGCAAATCAATTTCTAACATTTTTGTGTTTTTCAGGATTTTTTTGTTGTTGTTATTCTGTCACTCGCTGTTCAAATAAACCATTAAAATTATAGACTGATCATGTTTTTGTCAGTGGGCAAATGTACAAAACCAGCAGGGAATCAAATACTTTTTTCCATCCACTGTAAATAAAATAAATAAATATATATAATTGATATTTTCATTCGATAATTATCCCGATATTAATAAAATAATGTTTAAAAGGTGCATATCTGCTTCACACTCAAGAATGCCTGAACAAACCGAAGGCTTTAATGTTTCTAATTTATTGTCAGAAGTAGCACTCACCAATAACATTTTAACTCCACTTTTTTATTTAAAGCTGTAAAACCCTTACAAATCATGAGCAAGAAATTAATAAATAAAATAGTGCAAGTCAATATGCATTATAACCTTACAAATCACGAGCACTATTTTATTTATTAATTTCTTGCAAGTCAATATGCATTATAACTGTTAGCCTAATGGTACATCAAGTTGGGGTAGTTGTTTATAACTGTTAGCCTAATCATCACAGTTGGGGTAGTTGTTTATAACTCACAGTTAGCCTAATGGTACATCACAGTTGGGGTAGTTGTTTATAGCTATTAGCCTAATGGTACATCACAGTTGGGGTAGTTGTTTATAGCTATTAGCCTAATGGTACATCTAATGTTGTACATCACAGTTGGGGTAGTTGTTTATAACTGTTAGCCTAATGGTACATCACAGTTGGGGTAGTTGTTTATAACTATTAGCCTAATGGTACATCACAGTTGGGGTAGTTGTTTATAGCTATTAGCCTAATGGTACATCACAGTTGAAGTTGGGGTAGTTGTTTATAACTATTAGCCTAATGGTACATCACAGTTGGGGTAGTTGTTTATAACTGTTAGCCTAATGGTACATCACAGTTGGGGTAGTTGTTTATAGCTATTAGCCTAATGGTACATCACAGTTGGGGTAGTTGTTTATAGCTATTAGCCTAATGGTACATCACAGTTGGGGTAGTTGTTTATAACTGTTAGCCTAATGGTACATCACAGTTGGGGTAGTTGTTTATAACTATTAGCCTAATGGTACATCACAGTTGGGGTAGTTGTTTATAGCTATTAAACTAATGGTACATCACAGTTGGGGTAGTTGTTTATAACTATTAGCCTAATGGTACATCACAGTTGGGGTAGTTGTTTATAGCTATTAGCCTAATGGTACATCACAGTTGAAGTTGGGGTAGTTGTTTATAACTATTAGCCTAATGGTACATCACAGTTGGGGTAGTTGTTTATAACTGTTAGCCTAATGGTACATCACAGTTGGGGTAGTTGTTTATAACTATTAGCCTAATGGTACATCACAGTTGGGGTAGTTGTTTTTAACTATTAGCCTAATGGTACATCACAGTTGAAGTTGGGGTAGTTGTTTATAACTGTTAACCTAATGGTACATCACAGTTGGGGTAGTTGTTTATAACTATTAGCCTAATGGTACGTTGGGGTAGTTGTTTATAACTGTTAGCCTAATGGTACATCACAGTTGGGGTAGTTGTTTATAACTGTTAGCCTAATGGTACATCACAGTTGGGGTAGTTGTTTATAACTATTAGCCTAATGGTACATCACAGTTGGGGTAGTTGTTTATAGCTATTAGCCTAATGGTACATCACAGTTGGGGTAGTTGTTTATAATTGATGGGAAATTATGTAAATATATCACTAGCCACTTTAAACAATGCTACCTTATATAATGTTACTTACCCTACATTATTAATCTCGTATGCATACGTATTTACTGTACTCTATCATCGACTGCATCCTTATGTAATACATGTATCACTAGCCACTTTAACTATGCCACTTTGTTTACTTTGTCTACATACTCATCTCATATGTATATACTGTACTCGATACCATCTACTGTATGCTGCCCTGTACCATCACTCATTCATATATCCTTATGTACATATTCTTTATCCCCTTACACTGTGTATAAGACAGTAGTTTTGGAATTGTTAGTTAGATTACTTGTTGGTTATTACTGCATTGTCGGAACCAGAAGCACAAGCATTTCGCTACACTCGCATTAACATCTGCTAACCATGTGTATGTGACAAATAAAATTGGATTTGATTTGCTATAGATTCACCCGTGTGGTCGTTGGAAAAGTTTGTTTGAAGGCATTTATTTAGAAGATTCCAGTCTTTGAAGATTCCGCTCTTTGTCAGTATAGTGGGTAGATTCCAGTCTTTGTCAGTATAGTGGGTAGATTCCAGTCTTTGTCAGTATAGTGGGTAGATTCCAGTCTTTGTCAATATAGTGGGTAGATTCCAGTCTTTGTCAATATAGTGGGTAGATTCCAGTCTTTGTCAATATAGTGGGTAGATTCCAGTCTTTGTCAATATAGTGGGTAGATTCCAGTCTTTGTCAATATAGTGGGTAGATTCCAGTCTTTTCGGTATAGTGGGTAGATTCAGTCATTCCGCTCTTTGTCAGTATAGTGGGTAGATTCCAGTCTTTGTCAGTATAGTGGGTAGATTCCAGTCTTTGTCAGTATAGTGGGTAGATTCCAGTCTTTGCCAGTATAGTGGGTAGATTCCAGTCTTTTTCAATATAGTGGGTAGATTCCAGTCTTTGTCAATATAGTGGGTAGATTCCAGTCTTTGTCAATATAGTGGGTAGATTCCAGTCTTTGTCAATATAGTGGGTAGATTCCAGTCTTTGTCGGTATAGTGGGTAGATTCCAGTCTTTGAAGATTCCGCTCTTTGTCAGTATAGTGGGTAGATTCCAGTCTTTGTCAGTATAGTGGGTAGATTCCAGTCTTTGCCAGTATAGTGGGTAGATTCCAGTCTTTTTCAATATAGTGGGTAGATTCCAGTCTTTGTCAATATAGTGGGTAGATTCCAGTCTTTGTCAATATAGTGGGTAGATTCCAGTCTTTGTCAATATAGTGGGTAGATTCCAGTCTTTGTCAATATAGTGGGTAGATTCCAGTCTTTGTCAATATAGTGGGTAGATTCCAGTCTTTGTCAGTATAGTGGGTAGATTCCAGTCTTTGTCAGTATAGTGGGTAGATTCCAGTCTTTGTCAGTATAGTGGGTAGATTCCGCTCTTTGTCAATATAGTGGGTAGATTCCAGTCGTATACCTCTCCATGGCTCCTCCTCCACTCGGTGCTAAGTGTTTTTTTTAGTGGGCGTATACTTCTCCATGGCTCCTCCTCCACTCGGTGCTAAGTGTTTTTTTATTGGGCGTATACTTCTCCATGGCTCCTCCACTCGGGGCTAAGTGTTTTTTTAGTGGGCGTATACTTCTCCGTGGCTCCTCCTTCACCATGTGCATATTGTCACTTCTCCACACGTTTCTGCTGCGTCACAGAGGTGAAATGAACTGCTGTACCTACATTTTCCCATAATGTGGATGGGGAGTGTCGCTGCACAGCTATTTTCAGGTCTCTCCAGAGATGTTCAATCAGGTTCAAGTCCGGGCTCTTGAAGGGCCACTCAAGGACATTCAAAGACTTGTCCTGAAGCCACTCCTTCATTGTCTTGGCTGTGTGCTTAGGGTCGTTGTCCTGTTGGAAGGTGTACCTTCGCCCCAGTCTGAGGTCCTGAGCGGTCTGGAGCAGGTTTTCATCAAGGATCTCTCTGCACTTTGCTCCGTTCATCTTTCCCTCAATCCTGACTAGTCTCTCAGTCCCTGCAACTGAAAAACTTCCCCACAGCATGATGCTGCCACCACCATGCTTCACCGTAGGGATGGAGCCACCATGCTTCACCGTAGGGATGGAGCCGCCATGCTTCACCGTAGGGATGGAGCCACCATGCTTCACTGTAGGAATCGTACCAGGTTTACTCCAGACATGATGCTTGGCATTCAGGCCAAAGATTTCAACCTTGGTTTCATCAGACCAGAGAATCTTGTTTCTCATGGTCTGAGAGTCCTTTAGGTGCCTTTTGGCAAACTCCAAGCGGACTGTCATGTGCCTTTTACTGACGAGTGGCATCCGTCTGGCCACTCTACCATAAAGGCCTGATTGGTGGAGTGCTGCAGAGATGGTTGTCTTTCTGGAAGGTTCTCCCATCTCCACAGAGGATCTCTGTCAGTGACATTTACATTTACATTTAAGTCATTTAGCAGACGCTCTTATCCAGAGCGACTTACAAATTGGTGCATTCACCTTATGACATCCAGTGGAGCAGCCACTTTACAATAGTGCATCTAAATCTTTTAAGGGGGGTGAGAAGGATTACTTTATCCTATCCTAGGTATTCCTTAAAGAGGTGGGGTTTCAGGTGTCTCCGGAAGGTGGTGATTGACTCCGCTGTCCTGGCGTCGTGAGGGAGTTTGTTCCACCATTGGGGGGCCAGAGCAGCGAACAGTTTTGACTGGGCTGAGCGGGAACTGTACTTCCTCAGTGGTAGGGAGGCGAGCAGGCCAGAGGTGGATGAACGCAGTGCCCTTGTTTGGGTGTAGGGCCTGATCAGAGCCTGGAGGTACTGAGGTGCCGTTCCCCTCACAGCTCCGTAGGCAAGCACCATGGTCTTGTAGCGGATGCGAGCTTCAACTGGAAGCCAGTGGAGAGAGCGGAGGAGCGGGGTGACGTGAGAGAACTTGGGAAGGTTGAACACCAGACGGGCTGCGGCGTTCTGGATGAGTTGTAGGGGTTTAATGGCACAGGCAGGGAGCCCAGCCAACAGCGAGTTGCAGTAATCCAGACGGGAGATGACAAGTGCCTGGATTAGGACCTGCGCCGCTTCCTGTGTGAGGCAGGGTCGTACTCTGCGGATGTTGTAGAGCATGAACCTACAGGAACGGGCCACCGCCTTGATGTTAGTTAAGAACGACAGGGTGTTGTCCAGGATCACGCCAAGGTTCTTAGCGCTCTGGGAGGAGGACACAGTGGAGTCGTCAACCGTGATGGCGAGATCATGGAACGGGCAGTCCTTCCCCGGGAGGAAGAGCAGCTCCGTCTTGCCGAGGTTCAGCTGGAGGTGGTGATCCGTCATCCACACTGATATGTCTGCCAGACAGGCAGAGATGCGATTCGCCACCTGGTCATCAGAAGGGGGAAAGGAGAAGATTAATTGTGTGTCGTCTGCATAGCAATGATAGGAGAGACCATGTGAGGTTATGACAGAGCCAAGTGACTTGGTGTATAGCGAGAATAGGAGAGGGCCTAGAACAGAGCCCTGGGGGACACCAGTGGTGAGAGCACGTGGTGAGGAGACGGATTCTCGCCACGCCACCTGGTAGGAGCGACCTGTCAGGTAGGACGCAATCCAAGCGTGGGCCGCGCCGGAGATGCCCAACTCGGAGAGGGTGGAGAGGAGGATCTGATGGTTCACAGTATCGAAGGCAGCCGATAGGTCTAGAAGGATGAGAGCAGAGGAGAGAGAGTTAGCTTTAGCAGTGCGGAGCGCCTCCGTGATACAGAGAAGAGCATTGGCTTCTTGGTCATGTCCCTGACTAAGGCCCTTCTCCCCCGATTGCTCAGTTTGCCCAGGCAGCCAGCTCTAGGAAGATCAATCAATCAAATGTATTTATAAGCCCTTTTTACATCAGCAGATGTAAAATAACTGCCTTAATTTTGCTGGACCCCAGGAAGAGTAGTTGCAACCTTGGCAGCTAATGGGCACCATAATAAATACAAAGTGCTGAACCGAAACCCAGCATAAAACCCCAAACACCAAGCAATGGAGATGTAGAAGCATGTTGGTTCGGGAAAAACTCCATAGAACGGCAGAAATCTAGAGATGAATCTAGAGAGGAATCAGGCTCTAAGGGGTGGCCAGTTCTCTTCTGGCGGGTGGTGATTATAAGAGTACACGGCCATTTTAAGGCCAGGTTGTTCTTCAAGATGTTCATAGATGACCATCAGGGTCAAATAATAATCACAGTAGTTGTCGAGGGTGCAACAGTTCAGTACCTCAGGAGTAAATGTCAGTTTGCTTTTCATAGCTGAGCATTCAGAGGTCGAGACAGCAGGTGCGGTAGAGCGAGAGATTCGAAAACAGCTGGTCCGGGACAAGGTGGCACGTCCAGTGTACAGGTCAGGGTTAGCCACAGGCAGAATAGTTGAAACTGGAGCAGCATCACGACCAGGTGGACTGGGGACAGCCAGGAGTCATCAGGCCATGTAGTCCTGAGGCATGGTACCAGGGCTCAGGTTCTCCGTGAGGGGAGGGAGAGAGAGAGAGAATTTGAGGGAGCATACTTAAATTGACGCAGGACAAAAGACAAGACAGGAGAATTACACCAGATATAACAGACTGACCCTAGCTCCCTGGCACATAGGCAGCTGTGGCCCCGACCTCAACATCCTGGATAATAATAATAATATGTAGTATCCACACCACCACAACCTCAACATCCTGGATAATAATAATAATATGTAGTATCCACACCACCTCAACATCCTGGATAATGATAATAATAATAATATGTAGTATCCACACCACCACAACCTCAACATCCTGGATAATAATAATATGTAGTATCCACACCACCAGAACCTCAACATCCTAGATAATAATAATAATATGTAGTATCCACACCACCACAACCTCAACATCCTAGATAATAATAATAATATGTAGTATCCACACCACCACAACCTCAACATCCTGGATAATAATAATATGTAGTATCCACACCACCACAACCTCAACATCCTGGATAATAATAATAATATGTAGTATCCACACCACCACAACCTCAACATCCTGGATAATAATAATAATATGTAGTATCCACACCACCACAACCTCAACATCCTGGATAATAATAATATGTAGTATCCACACCACCACAACCTCAACATCCTGGATAATAATAATAATATGTAGTATCCACACCACCACAACCTCAACATCCTGGATAATAATAATAATATGTAGTATCCACACCACCACAACCTCAACATCCTGGATAATAATAATATGTAGTATCCACACAACCTCAACATCCTGGATGATAATAATAATATATAGTATCCACACAACCTCAACATCCTGGATAATAATAATAATATGTAGTATCCACACCACCAGAACCTCAACATCCTGGATAATAATAATAATAATAATAATATGTAGTATCCACACCACCACAACCTCAACATCCTGGATAATAATAATAATATGTAGTATCCACACCACCACAACCTCAACATCCTGGATAATAATAATAATATGTAGTATCCACACCACCACAACCTCAACATCCTGGATAATAATAATATGTAGTATCCACACAACCTCAACATCCTGGATGATAATAATAATATATAGTATCCACACAACCTCAACATCCTGGATAATAATAATAATATGTAGTATCCACACCACCAGAACCTCAACATCCTGGATAATAATAATAATAATAATAATATGTAGTATCCACACCACCACAACCTCAACATCCTGGATAATAATAATAATATGTAGTATCCACACCACCACAACCTCAACATCCTGGATAATAATAATAATATGTAGTATCCACACCACCACAACCTCAACATCCTGGATAATAATAATAATATGTAGTATCCACACCACCACAACCTCAACATCCTGTATAATAATAATAATAATATGTAGTATCCACACCACCACAACCTGTATAATAATAATAATAATATGTAGTATCCACACCACCACAACCTCATCATCCTGGATAATAATAATAATATGTAGTATCCACACCACCACAACCTCAACATCCTGTATAATAATAATATGTAGTATCCACACCACCACAACCTCAACATCCTGGATAATAATAATAATATGTAGTATCCACACCACCACAACCTCAACATCCTGTATAATAATAATAATAATATGTAGTATCCACACCACCACAACCTGTATAATAATAATAATAATATGTAGTATCCACACCACCACAACCTCATCATCCTGGATAATAATAATAATATGTAGTATCCACACCACCACAACCTCAACATCCTGTATAATAATAATATGTAGTATCCACACCACCACAACCTCAACATCCTGGATAATAATAATAATATGTAGTATCCACACCACCACAACCTCAACATCCTGGTTAATAATAATAATAATATGTAGTATCCACACCACCACAACCTCAACATCCTGGATAATAATAATAATATGTAGTATCCACACCACCACAACCTCAACATCCTGTATAATAATAATATGTAGTATCCACACCACCACAACCTCATCATCCTGGATAATAATAATAATATGTAGTATCCACACCACCACAACCTCAACATCCTGGATAATAATAATAATATGTAGTATCCACACCACCACAACCTCATCATCCTGGATAATAATAATAATATGTAGTATCCACACCACCACAACCTCAACATCCTGTATAATAATAATATGTAGTATCCACACCACCACAACCTCAACATCCTGGATAATAATAATAATATGTAGTATCCACACCACCACAACCTCAACATCCTGGATAATAATAATAATAATAATAATAATATGTAGTATCCACACCACCACAACCTCAACATCCTGGATAATAATAATAATAATAATAATAATATGTAGTATCCACACCACCACAACCTCAACATCCTGAATAATAATAATAATAATAATAATAATATGTAGTATCCACACCACCACAACCTCAACATCCTGGTTAATAATAATAATAATATGTAGTATCCACACCACCACAACCTCAACATCCTGGATAATAATAATAATATGTAGTATCCACACCACCACAACCTCAACATCCTGGATAATAATAATAATATGAAGTATCCACACCACCACCACCTCAACATCCTGGATAATAATAATAATAATAATAATATGTAGTATAGTATATCTAATTCTGCCAGAAACATTGTACCCTTTTTTTACAACCAACAACTAAAGTATATTCCATATTTTTTATTAACTGCTGGAGAAACTCTGGCCAATCAGAAGCCAACCAGTCACTGACTGTATCTGGCCAATCAGAAGCCAACCAGTCACTGACTGTATCTGGCCAATCAGAAGCCAACCAGTCACTGACTGTATCTGGACATGCCCCCCAAAATCGACCTTCTTGGGCAGCCATCAACTCAGAACTCAAAAACATTTTTTGAAAAAGTGGACATCCTAAATAACACAATTTATCCTGGAATTACTCCAGAAACACTCAACACAGACAAACTGCTGTGTAATATCGTTCTAGCCTCAAGAATGAAAACAATAACGAGACACTGACGATCCCCTCCAATACCTCCTGGACTGGACCAACAACATACATCACCTCCAATACCTCCTGGACTGGACCAACAACATCCATCACCTCCAATACCTCCTGGACTGAACCAACAACATCCATCACCTCCAATACCTCCTGGACTGGACCAACATCACCAACAACAACCAATACCTCCTGGACTGGACCAACAACATCCCTCACCTCCAATACCTCCTGGACTGGACCAACAACATCTATCACCTCCAATACCTCCTGGACTGGACCAACAACACCAACAACATCCATCACCTCCAATACCTCCTGGACTGGACCAACAACATCCATCACCTCCATTACCTCCTGGACTGGACCAACATCACCAACAACAACCAATACCTCCTGGACTGGACCAACAACATCCATCCCCTCCAATACCTCCTGGACTGGACCAACATCACCAACAACATCCATCACCTCCAATACCTCCTGGACTGGACCAACAACATCCATCCCTTCCAATACCTCCTGGACTGGACCAACATCACCAACAACATCCATCACCTCCAATACCTCCTGGACTGGACCAACAACACCAACAACATCCATCACCTCCAATACCTCCTGGACTGGACCAACAACACCAACAACATCCATCACCTCCAATACCTCCTGGACTGGACCAACAACACCAACAACATCCATCACCTCCAATACCTCCTGGACTGGACCAACAACATCCATCACCTCCATTACCTCCTGGACTGGACCAACATCACCAACAACAACCAATACCTCCTGGACTGGACCAACAACATCCATCCCCTCCAATACCTCCTGGACTGGACCAACATCACCAACAACATCCATCACCTCCAATACCTCCTGGACTGGACCAACAACACCAACAACATCCATCACCTCCAATACCTACTGGACTGGACCAACAACATCCATCACCTCCATTACCTCCTGGACTGGACCAACATCACCAACAACAACCAATACCTCCTGGACTGGACCAACAACATCCATCCCCTCCAATACCTCCTGGACTGGACCAACATCACCAACAACATCCATCACCTCCAATACCTCCTGGACTGGACCAACAACATCCATCCCTTCCAATACCTCCTGGACTGGACCAACATCACCAACAACATCCATCACCTCCAATACCTCCTGGACTGGACCAACAACACCAACAACATCCATCACCTCCAATACCTCCTGGACTGGACCAACAACACCAACAACATCCATCACCTCCAATACCTCCTGGACTGGACCAACAACACCAACAACATCCATCACCTCCAATACCTCCTGGACTGGACCAACAACATCCATCACCTCCATTACCTCCTGGACTGGACCAACATCACCAACAACAACCAATACCTCCTGGACTGGACCAACAACATCCATCCCCTCCAATACCTCCTGGACTGGACCAACATCACCAACAACATCCATCACCTCCAATACCTCCTGGACTGGACCAACAACACCAACAACATCCATCACCTCCAATACCTCCTGGACTGGACCAACAACATCCATCACCTCCATTACCTCCTGGACTGGACCAACATCACCAACAACAACCAATACCTCCTGGACTGGACCAACAACATCCATCCCCTCCAATACCTCCTGGACTGGACCAACATCACCAACAACATCCATCACCTCCAATACCTCCTGGACTGGACCAACATCACCAACAACATCCATCACCTCCAATACCTCCTGGACTGGACCAACAACACCAACAACATCCATCACCTCCAATACCTCCTGGACTGGACCAACAACACCAACAACATCCATCACCTCCAATACCTCCTGGACTGGACCGACATCACCAACAACATCCATCACCTCCAATACCTCCTGGACTGGACCAACAACATCCATCACCCCCAACACCTCCTGGACTGGACCAACAACATCCATCACCCCCAATACCTCCTGGTCTGGACCAACAACACAAACAACATTGATAACCTCCTGGACTGGACCAACAACATCCATCACCTCCAATACCTCCTGGACTGGACCAACATCATCCATCACCTCCAATACCTCCTGGACTGGACCAACAACATCCATCACCTCCAATACCTCCTGAACTGGACCAACATCACCAACAACATACATCACCTCCAATACCTCCTGGACTGGACCAACAACATCTATCACCTCCAATACCTCCTGGACTGGACCAACATCATCCATCACCTCCAATACCTCCTGGACTGAACCAACAACATCCATCACCTCCAATACCTCCTGGACTGAACCAACAACATCCAATACCTCCTGGACTGGACCAACAACATCCATCACCTCCAATACCTCCTGGACTGGACCAACATCACCAACAACATCTTTCTCCAATACCTCCTGGACTGGACCAACAACATCCATCACCTCCAATACCTCCTGGACTGGACCAACAACATCCATCACCTCCAATACCTCCTGGACTGGACCAACAACATCCATCACCTCCAATACCTCCTGGACTGGACCAACATCACCAACAACAACCAACACCTCCTGGACTGGACCAACAACATCCATCACCTCCAATACCTCCTGGACTGGACAAACATCACCAACAACAACCAATACCTCCTGGACTGGACCAACAACACCAACAACATCTATCACCTCCAATACCTCCTGGACTGGACCAACAACATCCATCCCCTCCAATACCTCCTGGACTGGACCAACATCACCAACAACATCCATCACCTCCAATACCTCCTGGACTGGACCAACAACATCCATCCCCTCCAATACCTCCTGGACTGGACCGACATCACCAACAACATCCATCACCTCCTGGACTGGACCAACATCATCCATCACCTCCAATACCTCCTGGACTGGACCAACATCATCCATCACCTCCAATACCTCCTGAACTGGACCAACATCACCAACAACATACATTACCTCCTGGACTGGACCAACATCACCAACAACATCCATCACCTCCAATACCTCCTGGACTGGACCAACATCATCCATCACCTCCAATACCTCCTGGACTGGACCAACAACATCCATCACCTCCAATACCTCCTGGACTGGACCAACGACACCAACAACATTCATCACCCCCAATACCTCCTGGACTGGACCAACAACATCCATCACCTCCAATACCTCCTGGACTGGACCAACAACATCCATCACCTCCAATACCTCCTGGACTGGACCAACAACATCCATCACCCCCAATACCTCCTGGACTGGACCAACAACATCCATCACCCCCAATACCTCCTGGACTGGACCAACAACACCAACAACAACCAATACCTCCTGGACTGGACCAACGACAACCAATACCTCCTGGACTGAACCAACAACATCCATCACCTCCAATACCTCCTGGACTGGACCAACAACATCCATCACCTCCAATACCTCCTGGACTGGACCAACAACATCCATCACCCCCAATACCTCCTGGACTGGACCAACAACATCCATCACCTCCAACACCTCCTGGACTGGACCAACATCACCAACAACAACCAATACCTCCTGGACTGGACCAACAACTATCACCTCCAATACCTCCTGGACTGGACCAACAACATCCATCCCCTCCAATACCTCCTGGACTGGACCAACAACATCCATCCCCTCCAATACCTCCTGGACTGGACCGACATCACCAACAACATCCATCACCTCCAATACCTCCTGGACTGGACCAACAACATCCATCACCCCCAATACCTCCTGGACTGGACCAACAACATCCATCACCCCCAATACCTCCTGGACTGGACCAACAACATCCATCACCCCCAATACCTCCTGGTCTGGACCAACAACATCCATCACCTCCAATACCTCCTGGACTGGACCAACAACATCCATCACCCCCAATACCTCCTGGTCTGGACCAACAACATCCATCACCTCCAATACCTCCTGGACTGGACCAACAACATCCATCACCCCCAATACCTCCTGGACTGGACCAACAACATCCATCACCTCCAATACCTCCTGGACTGGACCAACAACATCCATCACCTCCAATACCTCCTGGACTGGACCAACAACATCCATCACCTCCAATACCTCCTGGACTGGACCAACAACATCCATCACCTCCAATACCTCCTGGACTGGACCAACAACATCCATCACCTCCAATACCTCCTGGACTGGACCAACAACATCTATCACCTCCAATACCTCCTGGACTGGACCAACAACATCCATCCCCTCCAATACCTCCTGGACTGGACCAACATCACCAACAACATCCATCACCTCCAAACCTCCTGGACTGGACCAACATCATCCATCACCTCCAATACCTCCTGGACTGGACCAACAACATCCATCACCTCCAATACCTCCTGGACTGGACCAACGACACCAACAACATTCATCACCCCCAATACCTCCTGGACTGGACCAACAACATCCATCACCTCCAATACCTCCTGGACTGGACCAACAACATCCATCACCTCCAATACCTCCTGGACTGGACCAACAACATCCATCACCCCCAATACCTCCTGGACTGGACCAACAACATCCATCACCCCCAATACCTCCTGGACTGGACCAACAACACCAACAACAACCAATACCTCCTGGACTGGACCAACGACAACCAATACCTCCTGGACTGAACCAACAACATCCATCACCTCCAATACCTCCTGGACTGGACCAACAACATCCATCACCTCCAATACCTCCTGGACTGGACCAACAACATCCATCACCCCCAATACCTCCTGGACTGGACCAACAACATCCATCACCTCCAACACCTCCTGGACTGGACCAACATCACCAACAACAACCAATACCTCCTGGACTGGACCAACAACTATCACCTCCAATACCTCCTGGACTGGACCAACAACATCCATCCCCTCCAATACCTCCTGGACTGGACCAACAACATCCATCCCCTCCAATACCTCCTGGACTGGACCGACATCACCAACAACATCCATCACCTCCAATACCTCCTGGACTGGACCAACAACATCCATCACCCCCAATACCTCCTGGACTGGACCAACAACATCCATCACCCCCAATACCTCCTGGACTGGACCAACAACATCCATCACCCCCAATACCTCCTGGTCTGGACCAACAACATCCATCACCTCCAATACCTCCTGGACTGGACCAACAACATCCATCACCCCCAATACCTCCTGGTCTGGACCAACAACATCCATCCCCTCCAATACCTCCTGGACTGGACCAACAACATCCATCACCCCCAATACCTCCTGGACTGGACCAACAACATCCATCACCTCCAATACCTCCTGGACTGGACCAACAACATCCATCACCTCCAATACCTCCTGGACTGGACCAACAACATCCATCACCTCCAATACCTCCTGGACTGGACCAACAACATCCATCACCTCCAATACCTCCTGGACTGGACCAACAACATCCATC
The DNA here is from genome assembly GCF_034236695.1 of Oncorhynchus nerka. Lineage (NCBI taxonomy): Eukaryota > Metazoa > Chordata > Actinopteri > Salmoniformes > Salmonidae > Oncorhynchus > Oncorhynchus nerka. The sequence continues at coordinate 2,838,626 of NC_088410.1, read as the reverse complement.
ACCCCCAATACCTCCTGGACTGGACCAACAACATCCATCACCTCCAATACCTCCTGGACTGGACCAACAACATCTATCACCTCCAATACCTCCTGGACTGGACCAACAACATCCATCCCCTCCAATACCTCCTGGACTGGACCAACATCACCAACAACATCCATCACCTCCAAACCTCCTGGACTGGACCAACAACATCCATCCCCTCCAATACCTCCTGGACTGGACCAACAACACCAACAACATCCATCACCTCCAATACCTCCTGGACTGGACCAACAACACCAACAACATCCATCACCTCCAATACCTCCTGGACTGGACCAACAACATCCATCACCTCCATTACCTCCTGGACTGGACCAACATCACAAACAACATCCATCACCTCCAATACCTCCTGGACTGGACCAACAACACCAACAACATCCATCACCTCCAATACCTCCTGGACTGGACCAACAACACCAACAACATCCATCACCTCCAATACCTCCTGGACTGGACCAACAACACCAACAACAACCAATACCTCCTGGACTGGACCAACAACAACCAATACCTCCTGGACTGAACCAACAACATCCATCACCTCCAATACCTCCTGGACTGAACCAACAACATCCATCACCTCCAATACCTCCTGGACTGGACCAACAACATCCATCACCTCCAATACCTCCTGGACTGGACCAACAACACCAACAACATCCATCACCTCCAATACCTCCTGGACTGGACCAACAACACCAACAACATCCATCACCTCCAATACCTCCTGGACTGGACCAACAACATCCATCACCTCCATTACCTCCTGGTCTGGACCAACAACATCCAATACCTCCTGGACTGGACCAACAACATCCATCACCTCCAATACCTCCTGGACTGGACCAACATCATCCATCACCTCCAATACCTCCTGGTCTGGACCAACAACATCCAATACCTCCTGGACTGGACCAACAACATCCATCACCTCCAATACCTCCTGGACTGGACCAACATCACCAACAACATCTATCACCTCCAAACCTCCTGGACTGGACCAACAACATCCATCCCCTCCAATACCTCCTGGACTGGACCAACATCACCAACAACATCCATCACCTCCAATACCTCCTGGACTGGACCAACAACATCCATCACCTCCAATACCTCCTGGACTGGACCGACATCACCAACAACATCCATCACCTCCAATACCTCCTGGACTGGACCAACAACATCTGTCACCTCCAATACCTCCTGAACTGGACCAACATCACCAACAACATACATCACCTCCAATACCTCCTGGACTGGACCAACAACATCTATCACCTCCAATACATCCTGGACTGGACCAACATCATCCATCACCTCCAATACCTCCTGGTCTGGACCAACAACATCCAATACCTCCTGGACTGGACCAACAACATCCATCACCTCCAATACCTCCTGGACTGGACCAACATCACCAACAACATCTTTCTCCAATACCTCCTGGACTGGACCAACAACATCCATCACCTCCAATACCTCCTGGACTGGACAAACATCACCAACAACAACCAATACCTCCTGGACTGGACCAACAACATCCATCACCTCCAATACCTCCTGGACTGGACCAACAACATCCATCCCCTCCAATACCTCCTGGACTGGACCAACATCACCAACAACATCCATCACCTCCAATACCTCCTGGACTGGACCAACAACATCCATCCCCTCCAATACCTCCTGGACTGGACCGACATCACCAACAACATCCATCACCTCCAATACCTCCTGGACTGGACCAACAACATCCATCACCCCCAATACCTCCTGGACTGGACCAACAACATCCATCACCCCCAATACCTCCTGGACTGGACCAACAACACCAACAACATTCATCACCTCCTGGACTGGACCAACAACATCCATCACCTCCAATACCTCCTGGACTGGACCAACAACATCCATCACCTCCAATACCTCCTGGACTGGACCAACAACACAAACATTCATCACCTCCTGGACTGGACCAACAACATCCATCACCTCCAATACCTCCTGGACTGGACCAACATCATCCATCACCCCCAATACCTCCTGGACTGGACCAACAACACCAACAACAACCAATACCTCCTGGACTGGACCAACAACACCAACAACAACCAATACCTCCTGGACTGGACCAACAACATCCATCACCTCTAATACCTCCTGGACTGGACCAACATCATCCATCACCTCCAATACCTCCTGGACTGGACCAACAACATCCATCACCTCCAATACCTCCTGGACTGGACCAACAACATCCATCACCTCCAATACCTCCTGGACTGGACCAACAACATCCATCACCTCCAATACCTCCTGGACTGGACCAACAACATCCATCACCCCCAATACCTCCTGGACTGGACCAACAACATCCATCACCCCCAATACCTCCTGGACTGGACCAACAACACCAACAACAACCAATACCTCCTGGACTGGACCAACAACACCAACAACAACCAATACCTCCTGGACTGAACCAACAACATTCATCACCTCCAATACCTCCTGGACTGGACCAACAACATCCATCACCTCCAATACCTCCTGGACTGGACCAACAACATCCATCACCTCCAATACCTCCTGGACTGGACCAACAACATCCATCACCTCCAATACCTCCTGGACTGGACCAACAACATCCATCACCCCCAATACCTCCTGGACTGGACCAACAACAACCAATACCTCCTGGACTGGACCAACAACAACCAATACCTCCTGGACTGGACCAACATCACCAACAACAACCAATACCTCCTGGACTGGACCAACAACATCCATCACCTCCAATACCTCCTGGACTGGACCAACAACATCCATCACCTCCAATACCTCCTGGACTGGACCAACAACATCCACCACCTCGAATACCTCCTGGACTGGACCAACATCACCAACAACATCCACGACATGGAAAAAAACAAGTGTCAATTTGCCTGAAACTGGACCCTTTTGTAAATAGCTTGAACATCACATATTAACCAAAAGTCAACAAAACCTGTCCATGCAACAGACCAGATTACAGACCAATGAAACACACTGAAAGGATGTCCAAGCAACAGACCAGATTACAGACCAATGAAACACACTGAAAGGATGTCCATTACAGACCAGATTACAGACCAATGAAACACACTGAAAGGATGCACATGCAACAGACCAGATTACAGACCAGATTACAGACCAATGAAACACACTTAAAGGATGCACATGCAACAGACCAGATTACAGACCAATGAAACACACTTAGGATGCACATGCAACAGACCAGATTACAGACCAGATTACAGACCAGATTACAGACCAATGAAACACACTGAAAGGATGCACATGGGAAGAGGAATAACACACCAGGGTGAAGATGGAGGACCTCCCATCATCCTAGACAAATGTTTAAAAAATAAATCATAATTGTACTTTATTAAATAATATAGGTAAAATGATCTTATCTTATCTCAATCTTATACTATTGCCTAGAAAAAGACGGTGGTTATTATTTAACCTCTTAAGACTCTAGGGGCAGTATTTCATTTTTGGATAAAAAGACGTGCCCGTTAAGCGCAATATTTTGTCACGAAAAGATGCTCGACTATGCATGGAATTGATAGCTTTGGAAAGAAAACACTCTGACGTTTCCAGAACTGCAAAGATTTTCACTGTGAGTGCCCTAGAACAAAAGCTTCAGGCAAAACCAAGATGTTTCTGCACCCAGGAAATGAACAGGATTTCTGAGGCTACGTTTTGCATTATCTCCTTATATGGCTGTGAATGCGACAGGAATGAGCCTACCCTTTCTATCGTTTCCCCAAGGGGTCTGGAGCATTGTGACGTATTTGCAGGCATATCATTGGAAGATTGACCATAAGAGACTACATTTGCCAAGTGTCGGCACGGTGTCCTGCGTTGAAATTGGTGCGCAAAACTCGGCTGCTGGTATTTTTCCATGGGGCTTTTGAGAAAAACCATGCTTCCACGAACGGCATATCAATGAAGAGATATTTGACAAAACACCTTGAGGATTGATTCAAACAACGTTGGCCATGTTTCGGTCGATATTATGGAGTTAATTCGGAAAACAGTTTGACGTTTTGGTAACTGAATTTTCGGTTAGTTTCGGTAGCCAAATGTGTAGTTACAAAACGGAGCGATTTGTCCTACACAAAAAATCTTTCAGGAAAATCTGGACATCTGCTATGTAACTGAGAGTCTCCTCATTGAAACATCTGAAGTTCTTCAAAGGTAAATTATTTTATTTGATTCCTTTGCTGGTTTTTGTGAATATGTTGCGTGCTAAATGCTACGCTAAATGCTAAGCTAGCCATCAACACTCTGATGACAGTGTTGTTAACGTTGCGTTATGGTAATGAGCTTGAGGCTGTAGTCACGATACCGGATCCGGGTTGGGTCGGACTATGAGGTTAATGCCCAATAGAAATGATTGGTAAATCATGTATTTAGCTGGTGTGGAAGTTTCATTCAGGGTCATATTCGTTAGTCCACACAGTTGCAGAAGGTTTTGCAACAGAAGACACCAACCCTCCCCATTTTGTCCCCCCCAGTTTCGGTCCGTTTGCTTCAGTTTAATTTCTATTGAACATGACCCTGATCTCTTTGTTATACTAAATCATCTGTTTTTGACAGGAGAGAGGCCAGACACAGAGGAACCAGAGCCAGAGACGTCCAAACCAGCAAGACCACACCACTGCTCCCTATGTGGAAAGAGTTTTAGCCAGTTAATGAATCTGAAAAGACACGAGAGAACACACATAGGAGATAAGCCTCATCACTGCTCCCATTGTGGGAAGAGTTTTACCCGATTAGAACACCAGAAAAAACATGAGAGAACACACACAGGAGAGAAACCTTTCCACTGCTCCCAGTGCGGAAATAATTTTACCCGGTTAGGGAGCCTGAATGAGCATAAGAGAATTCACACAGGAGAGAAACCTTTCCACTGTTCCCTGTGTGGAAAGAATTTTACCTGGTTAGCAAGCCTGAATGAACATAAGAAAATTCACACCGGAGAGAAACCTTTCCACTGCTCCCAGTGTGGAAAGAATTTTGCCCGGTTGTGGAACCTAAAGGAGCATGAAAGAATACACACTGGAGAGAAGATATACAAATGTTCTCAATGTGGAAAGAGTTTTACCTGGTTAGGTGATCTGAAAAGACATAAGAAGACACACACAGGAGAGAAGCCTTAGCAATGCTCCCACTGTGGAAAGAGATTCACCCGGGCATGAAGGAACACGCAGACAAGAAAGCCTTACCACTGTACCCCAGGTGGAGAGAGATTTACCCAGTTAGGGAAAGACCATGAGGGAACACACAGACAAAAAGCCTTACCGCTGCTCCCAGGGTGTAGAGCGATATCAAATCACATGGACCTGAAGTTCACAAGAGCACACACACTGCTCTGACATTTGTATTCTATATATTAAATTAGTTTTTTATATATGCCACATTAACTCAATAATACAGAATGTAATAAAACATAGAAACTTTTTTTTTTATACACATGAATTGAATATTGTGTCTGTTTTATATGTAGAATAAACCTTCAGTTTGAATGAATACTCTCTCAAACTCTGTCTCTCTGTGTGTTTCATCTGCACGTGGTGGAGGAGTATTAACACCTGACTACTAGCTACAGTGGGGTGGGGGGGGGGGATACACAGAGCTGATCCATAAGAAAGGACAGCAGAGGTTCTACTGCTTTTTTTTCCCTCCAGAAAATAATCTGATCGGATCATTCTGATCCCGATGCCACAATATCACAGAATCACAGAGGCTGTCACAGTGGTAGAGGAGGAGAAAGAATCATTCATAATGAAAAAAGGGAGGAAGAGGAGGCTGTTATAGTGAAATAAGAACCTTTTAGAGAGGAAGAGGAGGCTGTTATAGTGAAAGAACAACCTTTTAGAGAGGAAGAGGAGGCTGTTATAGTGAAATAAGAACCTTTTAGAGAGGAAGGGGAGGCTGTTATAGTGAAAGAAGAACCTTTTAGAGAGGAAGAGGAGGCTGTCACATTGAAAGAAGAAGATGAGGATTTCATAGTGAAAGAAGAGGAAAGGTCCTTTTGGAGTGAAAGACGAAGAGGAGACTGGAGATCTGATTAACACTAGTGAGTACTATCTTAAAAACAGGAGCACCAACTCTGCAGTTGTTCAACTAATGTATGATTTTTAATAAGAGTCATTCTACTGACGTTTTACACTTGAATATGTTATTCAGGGGTGCGTTCAGTACGAGAGAACAGTGTTCAGCGTTTAATTAAACTGTGTGATTGGTGTCCCAGAGATTGTGCTTTCAAATGGTCACATCCATATTAAAGGAGAAATGTGCCTTTTACATTTTTTTAAATATACAACAAAATGTATATTTTTGATGTAAATGCCATGTTATAGAAGGGTCCAGACACTTGTTCTTGATTAATTACCCCAACCATTGATTAATTACCCCAACCATTGATTAATTACCCCAACCATTGATTAATTACCCCAGCCATTGATGAATTACCCCAGCCATTGATTAATTACCCCAACCATTGATTAATTACCCCAACCATTGATTAATTACCCCAACCATTGATTGGTTGATTAGGGATGGACACAGTTATTTTAATATTCTTTACATGAAATAACCTTACATTGATTAATTACCCCAACCATTGATTAATTACCCCAACCATTGATTAATTACCCCAACCATTGATTAATTACCCCAACCTTTGATTAATTACCCCAACCATTGATTAATTACCCCAACCTTTGATTAATTACCCCAACCATTGATTAATTACCCCAACCATTGATTGGTTGATTAGGGATGGACACAGTTATTTTAATATTCTTTACATGAAATAACCTTACATTGATTAATTACCCCAACCATTGTTTAATTACCCCAACCATTGATTAATTGATTAGGGATGGACACAGTTAGTTGAATATTCTTTACATGAAATAACCTTAAATCCTCTGTGACATTTCTCCATGCAAGGATATAAGGATAGACCACGACAGTTTCATGACCCTGTAAAATATACAGCCGACACATGACTCTGTAAAATATATGTAGCCGACACACTTTTCATACGTGTAGCTTCTTCTTGTCAGCCAATTAAAGGGTTGGCTACAATTACCAACCAGTAGGCTGCTGTTTAATCTGAATGGAGTTGTTGTAGACATGGACAGGTAAGGCAGCAAAATAGCCTCATTTAGCCTCGCTAGCTTCTTCACACTGCAGCTTTAAAGTGAGGCTCCATGTGAAAAAAATCTGGATATTAGTCCTATAGGGAAATAATTTCAAATGCCCTCCTCTACCATCCATTCATTTCCTCCTCCTTGTTGTGCAGTAGGGGGGTTCTGAACTAACATGGACAACGGCTCCAAAAACACCCAAATACGTCTTTTTAGGAACAAATTATGACTAAATAACGACTAGATGATGTCTGTATCATGTAGGGTTCAGAGGTCATGGGGTCTGACAGTGTAATGACTAGATGATGTCTGTATCATGTAGGGTACAGAGGTCATGGGGTCTGACAGGAGGCATGTAGAGGTCTGAAAAGGGCCTAAAATGGCCACTTTCATCCGGATTGTCTCAGAAAGAGAATATGAGATAACAAAAATATTATCTTGGGGTGGAATCTGCCTCTTATCATGTGGAAGTTTCATTCGGGGTCATATTCATTAGTCCACACTGTAGCAAAAGGTGTTGCAAACAGAAGACAAAAACCCTCCCTGTTTCACACCACTTGCTTCTGTTTCATTTCTATTGAACAGACCCTGATCTCACTGTTAAACTAAATAATCTGTCTTTGGCAGGAGAGAGACCCGACTCAGAGGAACCAGAGCCAGAGACGTCCAAACCAGCAAGGCGACTCCACTGCTCTCTGTGTGGAAATAGTTTCACCCGGTTAGACAGCCTGAAACGACATGAAAAAACACACACAGGAGAGAAGCCTCATCACTGCTCCCACTGTGGAAAGCGATTTAGCCAGTTAGTGAACCTGAAAGAACATAATAAATTGCACACAGAGGAGAAGCCTTACCATTGCTCCCTGTGCGAACAGAGTTTTAAACGATTAGGGCACCTGAAAAGACATGAAAAAACACACATAGGAGATAAGCCTCATCGCTGCTCCCAGTGTGGGAAGACTTTTACTCGATTAGAACACCAGAAAGAACATGAGAGAACACACACAGAAGAGAAACCTTTTCAATGCTCCCAATGTGGAAAGAATTTCACCCGTTTAGAACACAAGAAAGAACATGAGAGAACACACACAGGAGAGAAACCTTTCCACTGCTCACAGTGTGGGAAGAATTTTACCCGTTTAGGGAGCCTGAATGAGCACAAAAAAATTCACACAGGAGAGAAACCGTTCTACTGCTCCCAGTGTGGAAAGAATTTTACCCGGTTATGGAACCTGAAAACGCATAAGAGAATGCACACAGGGGAGAAGGCTTGCCACTGCACCCAGTGTGGAAAGAGTTTTAGGTGGTTATGGAACCTAAAGGAGCATGAAAGAATACACACCGGAGAGAAGATTTACCAATGTTCTCAATGTGGAAAGAGTTTTACCTGGTTAGGTGACCTGAAAAGACACGAGAGGACACACACAGGAGATAAGCCTCATCAATGCTTCCATTGTGGAAAGAGTTTTACAGAGTTAGGTAGCCTGGAAAAACACAGGGGACTGCACACCGGAGAGAAGCCCTACCACTGCTCCCAGTGTGAAAGTGTTTTTACCCAGGTAAGACATCTGAAAAGACATGAGAGGACACACACAGGAGAGAGGCCTTTCCACTGCTCTCTGTGCAGAAAGAGTTTTTCAGAGTTAGGGAATCTGAAAAGACATGAGAGGACACACACAGGAGAGAAGCCTTAGCAATGCTTTCAATGTGGAAAGAGATTTATCCTGGTTGGGAGCATGAAAATACATAACAAACTAAATTCTGGAGAGAAGCCTCATCAATGCTCTTTGTGTGGAAAGATATTTACCTGGTTAAGGTGACTGAGAGAACATGAAAGAATCCAAACCTGATCAAATGTTCTCACTGCTCCCAGTGTGGAAAGATATTTACCCAGTTAGGGAAAGACCATGAGAGAACATGCAGACAAGAAGCCTTATCACTGTACCCCAGGTGGAAAGAGATTTCAAATCACATTGACCTAAAGTTCAGCACACACACTGCTCCGACATTTGACTTCTATGTGTTTTTTTTATGCCACATTAACTAAATTATTTTAAAACCATGAATTTAATATTTAGAATGTCTGTTTAAAATGTAGAGTATGTCAGTCTGAATGAACACACTCTCAAACTCTGTCTCTGTGTGTTTTCTCTGTGTGTTTCATCTGCGTGTCTTTCCTCCAGCACTACAGATAATCAAGTGATATTTGGATGTGATGCATTAGTTCCATTGTTTACATCTGTATCCTATAGAGCCTTTAAAGGGAATAGTCTGTTCACATCTAGACACGACAAAGAGGTAGTGGTGGAGCATTAATGCCTGGGTGTTGTTCAGGGATATAGAGGTAGTGGTGGAGCATTAATGCCTGGGTGTTGATCAGGGACATAGAGGAGTATTAATACCTGGGTGTTGTTCAGGGACATATAGGTAGTAGAGGAGTATTAATACCTGGGTGTTGATCAGGGACATAGAGGTACTAGAGGAGTATTAATACCTGGGTGTTGTTCAGGGACATAGAGGTACTAGAGGAGTATTAATGCCTGGGTGTTGATCAGGGACATAGAGGTACTAGAGGAGTATTAATACCTGGGTGTGATCAGGGACATAGAGGTAGTAGAGGAGTATTAATGCCTGGGTGTTGTTCAGGGACGTAGAGGAGTATTAATACCTGGGTGTTGTTCAGGGACATAGAGGTAGTAGAGTATTAATACCTGGGTGTTGATCAGGGACATAGAGGTAGTAGAGGAGTATTAATACCTGGGTGTTGTTCAGGGACATAGAGGTAGTAGAGAAGTATTAATACCTGGGTGTTGATCAGGGACATATAGGTAGTAGAGGAGTATTAACACCTGGGTGTGATCAGGGACATAGAGGTAGTAGAGCAGTATTAATGCCTGGTTGTTGTTCAGGGACATAGAGGTAGTAGAGGAGTATTAATACCTGGGTGTTGATCAGGGACATAGAGGTAGTAGAGGAGTATTAATACCTGGGTGTTGTTCAGGGACATAGAGGTAGTAGAGGAGTATTAATGCCTGGGTGTGATCACGGACATAGAGGTACTAGAGGAGTATTAATACCTGGGTGTTGTTCAGGGACATAGAGGTAGTAGAGGAATATTAATGCCTGGGTGTTGTTCAGGGACAGAGGTACTAGAGGAGTATTAATACCTGGTTGTTGTTCAGGGACATAGAGGTACTAGAGGAGTATTAATACCTGGGTGTTGTTCAGGGACATAGAGGTAGTAGAGGAGTATTAATACATGGGTGTTGTTCAGGGACATAGAGGTAGTAGAGGAGTATTAATACCTGGGTGTGATCAGGGACATAGAGGTAGTAGAGCAGTATTAATGCCTGGTTGTTGTTCAGGGACATAGAGGTAGTAGAGGAGTATTAATACCTGGGTGTTGATCAGGGACATAGAGGTAGTAGAGGAGTATTAATACCTGGGTGTTGATAAGGGACATAGAGGTACTAGAGGAGTATTAATGCCTGGGTGTTGTTCAGGGACATAGAGGTAGTAGAGGAGTATTAATACCTGGGTGTTGTTCAGGGACATAGAGGTAGTAGAGGAGTATTAATGCCTGGGTGTGATCACGGACATAGAGGTAGTAGAGGAGTATTAATACCTGGGTGTTGTTCAGGGACAGAGGTACTAGAGGAGTATTAATACCTGGTTGTTGTTCAGGGACATAGAGGTACTAGAGGAGTATTAATACCTGGGTGTTGTTCAGGGACATAGAGGTAGTAGAGGAGTATTAATAACTGGGTGTTGTTCAGGGACATAGAGGTAGTAGAGGAGTATTAATACCTGGGTGTTGATCACGGACATAGAGGTAGTAGAGGAGTATTAATACCTGGGTGTTGTTCAGGGACATAGAGGTAGTAGAGGAGTATTAATAACTGGGTGTTGTTCAGGGACATAGAGGTAGTAGAGGAGTATTAATACCTGGGTGTTGATCAGGGACATAGAGGTAGTAGAGGAGTATTAATGCCTGGGTGTTGTTCAGGGACATAGAGGTAGTAGAGGAGTATTAATACCTGGGTGTTGATCAGGGACATAGAGGTAGTAGAGGAGTATTAATACCTGGGTGTTGATCAGGGACATAGAGGTAGTAGAGGAGTATTAATACCTGGGTGTTAATCAGGGACATAGAGGAGTATTAATACCTGGGTGTTGTTCAGGGACATAGAGGTAGTAGAGGAGTATTAATACCTGGGTGTTGATCAGGGACATAGAGGTAGTAGAGGAGTATTAATACCTGGGTGTTGATCAGGGACATAGAGGTACTAGAGGAGTATTAATGCCTGGGTGTTGATCAGGGACATAGAGGTAGTAGAGGAGTATTAATACCTGGGTGTTGATCAGGGACATAGAGGAGTATTAATACCTGGGTGTTGTTCAGGGACATAGAGGTAGTAGAGGAGTATTAATACCTGGGTGTTGATCAGGGACATAGAGGTAGTAGAGGAGTATTAATACCTGGGTGTTGATCAGGGACATAGAGGTAGTAGAGGAGTATTAATACCTGGGTGTTGATCAGGGACATAGAGGAGTATTAATACCTGGGTGTTGTTCAGGGACATAGAGGAGTATTAATACCTGGGTGTTGATCAGGGACATCAAATCAAATTTTATTTGTCACATACACATGGTTACCAGATGTTAATGCGAGTGTAGCGAAATGCTTGTGCTTCTAGTTCCGACAATGCAGTGATAACCAACAAGTAATCTAACTAACAATTCCAAAACTACTGTCTTATACACAGTGTAAGGGGATAAAGACTATGTACATAAGGATATATGAATGAGTGATGGTACAGAGCAGCATACAGTAGATGGTATCGAGTACAGTATATACATATGAGATGAGAATGTAGACAAAGTAAACAAAGTGGCATAGTTAAAGTGGCTAGTGATACATGTATTACATAAGGATGCAGTCGATGATATAGAGTACAGTATATACGTATGCATATGAGATGAATAATGTAGGGTAAGTAACATTATATAAGGTAGCATTGTTTAAAGTGGCTAGTGATATATTTACAACATTTCCCATCAATTCCCATTATTAAAGTGGCTGGAGTTGGGTCAGTGTCAATGACAGTGTGTTGGCAGCAGCCACTCAATGTTAGTGGTGGCTGTTTAACAGTCTGATGGCCTTGAGATAGAAGCTGTTTTTCAGTCTCTCGGTCCCAGCTTTGATGCACCTGTACTGACCTCGCCTTCTGGATGATAGCGGGGTGAACAGGCAGTGGTTCGGGTGGTTGATGTCCTTGATGATCTTTATGGCCTTCCTGTAACATCGGGTGGTGTAGGTGTCCTGGAGGGCAGGTAGTTTGCCCCGGTGATGCGTTGTGCAGACCTCACTACCCTCTGGAGAGCCTTACGGTTGAGGGCGGAGCAGTTGCCGTACCAGGCGGTGATACAGCCCGCCAGAATGCTCTCGATTGTGCATCTGTAGAAGTTTGTGAGTGCTTTTGGTGACAAGCCGAATTTCTTCAGCCTCCTGAGGTTGAAGAGGCGCTGCTGCGCCTTCTTCACGACGCTGTCAGTGTGAGTGGACCAATTCAGTTTGTCTGTGATGTGTATGCCGAGGAACTTAAAACTTGCTACACTCTCCACTACTGTTCCATCGATCTGGATAGGGGGTGTTCCTCTGCTGTTTCCTGAAGTCCACAATCATCTCCTTAGTTTTGTTGACGTTGAGTGTGAGGTTATTTTCCTGACACCACACTCCGAGGGCCCTCACCTCCTCCCTGTAGGCCGTCTCGTTGTTGTTGGTAATCAAGCCTACCACTGTTGTGTCGTCCGCAAACTTGATGATTGAGTTGGAGGCGTGCGTGGCCACGCAGTCGTGGGTGAACAGGGAGTACAGGAGAGGGCTCAGAACGCACCCTTGTGGGGCCCCGTGTTGAGGATCAGCGGGGAGGAGATGTTGTTGCCTACCCTCACCACCTGGGGGCGGCCCGTCAGGTAGTCCAGTACCCAGTTGCACAGGGCGGGTCGAGACCCAGGGTCTCGAGCTTGATGACGAGCTTGGAGGGTACTATGGTGTTGAATGCCGAGCTGTAGTCGATGAACAGCATTCTCACATAGGTATTCCTCTTGTCCAGGTGGGTTAGGGCAGTGTGCAGTGTGGTTGAGATTGCATCGTCTGTGGACCTATTTGGGCGGTAAGCAAATTGGAGTGGGTCTATGGTGTCAGGTAGGGTGGAGGTGATATGGTCCTTGACTAGTCTCTCAAAGCACTTCATGATGACGGAAGTGAGTGCTACGGGGCGGTAGTCGTTTAGCTCAGTTACCTTAGCTTTCTTGGGAACAGGAACAATGGTGGCCCTCTTGAAGCATGTGGGAACAGCAGAGAGGTAGTAGAGGAGTATTAATGCCTGGGTGTGATCACGGACATAGAGGTAGTAGAGGAGTATTAATACCTGGGTGTTGTTCAGGGACATAGAGGTACTAGAGGAGTATTAATGCCTGGGTGTTGTTCAGGGACATAGAGGTACTAGAGGAGTATTAATACCTGGGTGTTGTTCAGGGACATAGAGGTAGTAGAGGAATATTAATGCCTGGGTGTTGTTCAGGGACAGAGGTACTAGAGGAGTATTAATACCTGGGTGTTGTTCAGGGACATAGAGGTAGTAGAGGAGTATTAATACCTGGGTGTTGATCAGGGACATAGAGGTAGTAGAGGAGTATTAATGCCTGGGTGTGATCACGGACATAGAGGTAGTAGAGGAGTATTAATACCTGGGTGTTGTTCAGGGACATAGAGGTACTAGAGGAGTATTAATACCTGGGTGTTGTTCAGGGACATAGAGGTAGTAGAGGAGTATTAATACCTGGGTGTTGATCAGGGACATAGAGGTAGTAGAGGAGTATTAATACCTGGGTGTTAATCAGGGACATAGAGGAGTATTAATACCTGGGTGTTGTTCAGGGACATAGAGGTAGTAGAGGAGTATTAATACCTGGGTGTTGATCAGGGACATAGAGGTAGTAGAGGAGTATTAATACCTGGGTGTTGATCAGGGACATAGAGGTACTAGAGGAGTATTAATGCCTGGGTGTTGATCAGGGACATAGAGGTAGTAGAGGAGTATTAATACCTGGGTGTTGATCAGGGACATAGAGGAGTATTAATACCTGGGTGTTGTTCAGGGACATAGAGGTAGTAGAGGAGTATTAATACCTGGGTGTTGATCAGGGACATAGAGGTAGTAGAGGAGTATTAATACCTGGGTGTTGATCAGGGACATAGAGGTAGTAGAGGAGTATTAATACCTGGGTGTTGATCAGGGACATAGAGGAGTATTAATACCTGGGTGTTGTTCAGGGACATAGAGGAGTATTAATACCTGGGTGTTGATCAGGGACATCAAATCAAATCAAATTTTATTTGTCACATACACATGGTTACCAGATGTTAATGCGAGTGTAGCGAAATGCTTGTGCTTCTAGTTCCGACAATGCAGTGATAACCAACAAGTAATCTAACTAACAATTCCAAAACTACTGTCTTATACACAGTGTAAGGGGATAAAGACTATGTACATAAGGATATATGAATGAGTGATGGTACAGAGCAGCATACAGTAGATGGTATCGAGTACAGTATATACATATGAGATGAGAATGTAGACAAAGTAAACAAAGTGGCATAGTTAAAGTGGCTAGTGATACATGTATTACATAAGGATGCAGTCGATGATATAGAGTACAGTATATACGTATGCATATGAGATGAATAATGTAGGGTAAGTAACATTATATAAGGTAGCATTGTTTAAAGTGGCTAGTGATATATTTACAACATTTCCCATCAATTCCCATTATTAAAGTGGCTGGAGTTGGGTCAGTGTCAATGACAGTGTGTTGGCAGCAGCCACTCAATGTTAGTGGTGGCTGTTTAACAGTCTGATGGCCTTGAGATAGAAGCTGTTTTTCAGTCTCTCGGTCCCAGCTTTGATGCACCTGTACTGACCTCGCCTTCTGGATGATAGCGGGGTGAACAGGCAGTGGTTCGGGTGGTTGATGTCCTTGATGATCTTTATGGCCTTCCTGTAACATCGGGTGGTGTAGGTGTCCTGGAGGGCAGGTAGTTTGCCCCCGGTGATGCGTTGTGCAGACCTCACTACCCTCTGGAGAGCCTTACGGTTGAGGGCGGAGCAGTTGCCGTACCAGGCGGTGATACAGCCCGCCAGAATGCTCTCGATTGTGCATCTGTAGAAGTTTGTGAGTGCTTTTGGTGACAAGCCGAATTTCTTCAGCCTCCTGAGGTTGAAGAGGCGCTGCTGCGCCTTCTTCACGACGCTGTCAGTGTGAGTGGACCAATTCAGTTTGTCTGTGATGTGTATGCCGAGGAACTTAAAACTTGCTACACTCTCCACTACTGTTCCATCGATCTGGATAGGGGGGTGTTCCCTCTGCTGTTTCCTGAAGTCCACAATCATCTCCTTAGTTTTGTTGACGTTGAGTGTGAGGTTATTTTCCTGACACCACACTCCGAGGGCCCTCACCTCCTCCCTGTAGGCCGTCTCGTTGTTGTTGGTAATCAAGCCTACCACTGTTGTGTCGTCCGCAAACTTGATGATTGAGTTGGAGGCGTGCGTGGCCACGCAGTCGTGGGTGAACAGGGAGTACAGGAGAGGGCTCAGAACGCACCCTTGTGGGGCCCCCGTGTTGAGGATCAGCGGGGAGGAGATGTTGTTGCCTACCCTCACCACCTGGGGCGGCCCGTCAGGTAGTCCAGTACCCAGTTGCACAGGGCGGGGTCGAGACCCAGGGTCTCGAGCTTGATGACGAGCTTGGAGGGTACTATGGTGTTGAATGCCGAGCTGTAGTCGATGAACAGCATTCTCACATAGGTATTCCTCTTGTCCAGGTGGGTTAGGGCAGTGTGCAGTGTGGTTGAGATTGCATCGTCTGTGGACCTATTTGGGCGGTAAGCAAATTGGAGTGGGTCTATGGTGTCAGGTAGGGTGGAGGTGATATGGTCCTTGACTAGTCTCTCAAAGCACTTCATGATGACGGAAGTGAGTGCTACGGGGCGGTAGTCGTTTAGCTCAGTTACCTTAGCTTTCTTGGGAACAGGAACAATGGTGGCCCTCTTGAAGCATGTGGGAACAGCAGAGAGGTAGTAGAGGAGTATTAATGCCTGGGTGTGATCACGGACATAGAGGTAGTAGAGGAGTATTAATACCTGGGTGTTGTTCAGGGACATAGAGGTACTAGAGGAGTATTAATGCCTGGGTGTTGTTCAGGGACATAGAGGTACTAGAGGAGTATTAATACCTGGGTGTTGTTCAGGGACATAGAGGTAGTAGAGGAATATTAATGCCTGGGTGTTGTTCAGGGACAGAGGTACTAGAGGAGTATTAATACCTGGGTGTTGTTCAGGGACATAGAGGTAGTAGAGGAGTATTAATACCTGGGTGTTGATCAGGGACATAGAGGTACTAGAGGAGTATTAATGCCTGGGTGTTGATCAGGGACATAGAGGTAGTAGAGGAGTATTAATACCTGGGTGTTGATCAGGGACATAGAGGAGTATTAATACCTGGGTGTTGTTCAGGGACATAGAGGTAGTAGAGGAGTATTAATACCTGGGTGTTGATCAGGGACATAGAGGTAGTAGAGGAGTATTAATACCTGGGTGTTGATCAGGGACATAGAGGTAGTAGAGGAGTATTAATACCTGGGTGTTGATCAGGGACATAGAGGAGTATTAATACCTGGGTGTTGTTCAGGGACATAGAGGTAGTAGAGGAGTATTAATACCTGGGTGTTGATCAGGGACATAGAGGTAGTAGAGGAGTATTAATACCTGGGTGTTGATCAGGGACATAGAGGAGTATTAATACCTGGGTGTTGTTCAGGGACATAGAGGAGTATTAATACCTGGGTGTTGATCAGGGACATCAAATCAAATTTTATTTGTCACATACACATGGTTACCAGATGTTAATGCGAGTGTAGCGAAATGCTTGTGCTTCTAGTTCCGACAATGCAGTGATAACCAACAAGTAATCTAACTAACAATTCCAAAACTACTGTCTTATACACAGTGTAAGGGGATAAAGACTATGTACATAAGGATATATGAATGAGTGATGGTACAGAGCAGCATACAGTAGATGGTATCGAGTACAGTATATACATATGAGATGAGAATGTAGACAAAGTAAACAAAGTGGCATAGTTAAAGTGGCTAGTGATACATGTATTACATAAGGATGCAGTCGATGATATAGAGTACAGTATATACGTATGCATATGAGATGAATAATGTAGGGTAAGTAACATTATATAAGGTAGCATTGTTTAAAGTGGCTAGTGATATATTTACAACATTTCCCATCAATTCCCATTATTAAAGTGGCTGGAGTTGGGTCAGTGTCAATGACAGTGTGTTGGCAGCAGCCACTCAATGTTAGTGGTGGCTGTTTAACAGTCTGATGGCCTTGAGATAGAAGCTGTTTTTCAGTCTCTCGGTCCCAGCTTTGATGCACCTGTACTGACCTCGCCTTCTGGATGATAGCGGGGTGAACAGGCAGTGGTTCGGGTGGTTGATGTCCTTGATGATCTTTATGGCCTTCCTGTAACATCGGGTGGTGTAGGTGTCCTGGAGGGCTGGTAGTTTGCCCCCGTTGATGCGTTGTGCAGACCTCACTACCCTCTGGAGAGCCTTACGGTTGAGGGCGGAGCAGTTGCCGTACCAGGCGGTGATACAGCCCGCCAGAATGCTCTCGATTGTGCATCTGTAGAAGTTTGTGAGTGCTTTTGGTGACAAGCCGAATTTCTTTAGCCTCCTGAGGTTGAAGAGGCGCTGCTGCGCCTTCTTCACGACGCTGTCAGTGTGAGTGGACCAATTCAGTTTGTCTGTGATGTGTATGCCGAGGAACTTAAAACTTGCTACACTCTCCACTACTGTTCCATCGATCTGGATAGGGGGGTGTTCCCTCTGCTGTTTCCTGAAGTCCACAATCATCT
This sequence comes from Oncorhynchus nerka, assembly GCF_034236695.1. Classification (NCBI taxonomy): domain Eukaryota; kingdom Metazoa; phylum Chordata; class Actinopteri; order Salmoniformes; family Salmonidae; genus Oncorhynchus; species Oncorhynchus nerka. Next base: position 2,820,369 of record NC_088410.1, on the reverse strand, counting down.
CCTTAGTTTTGTTGACGTTGAGTGTGAGGTTATTTTCCTGACACCACACTCCGAGGGCCCTCACCTCCTCCCTGTAGGCCGTCTCGTTGTTGTTGGTAATCAAGCCTACCACTGTTGTGTCGTCCGCAAACTTGATGATTGAGTTGGAGGCGTGCGTGGCCACGCAGTCGTGGGTGAACAGGGAGTACAGGAGAGGGCTCAGAACGCACCCTTGTGGGGCCCCCGTGTTGAGGATCAGCGGGAGGAGATGTTGTTGCCTACCCTCACCACCTGGGGGCGGCCCGTCAGGTAGTCCAGTACCCAGTTGCACAGGGCGGGGTCGAGACCCAGGGTCTCGAGCTTGATGACGAGCTTGGAGGGTACTATGGTGTTGAATGCCGAGCTGTAGTCGATGAACAGCATTCTCACATAGGTATTCCTCTTGTCCAGGTGGGTTAGGGCAGTGTGCAGTGTGGTTGAGATTGCATCGTCTGTGGACCTATTTGGGCGGTAAGCAAATTGGAGTGGGTCTATGGTGTCAGGTAGGGTGGAGGTGATATGGTCCTTGACTAGTCTCTCAAAGCACTTCATGATGACGGAAGTGAGTGCTACGGGGCGGTAGTCGTTTAGCTCAGTTACCTTAGCTTTCTTGGGAACAGGAACAATGGTGGCCCTCTTGAAGCATGTGGGAACAGCAGAGAGGTAGTAGAGGAGTATTAATGCCTGGGTGTGATCACGGACATAGAGGTAGTAGAGGAGTATTAATACCTGGGTGTTGTTCAGGGACATAGAGGTACTAGAGGAGTATTAATGCCTGGGTGTTGTTCAGGGACATAGAGGTACTAGAGGAGTATTAATACCTGGGTGTTGTTCAGGGACATAGAGGTAGTAGAGGAATATTAATGCCTGGGTGTTGTTCAGGGACAGAGGTACTAGAGGAGTATTAATACCTGGGTGTTGTTCAGGGACATAGAGGTAGTAGAGGAGTATTAATACCTGGGTGTTGATCAGGGACATAGAGGTAGTAGAGGAGTATTAATGCCTGGGTGTGATCACGGACATAGAGGTAGTAGAGGAGTATTAATACCTGGGTGTTGTTCAGGGACATAGAGGTACTAGAGGAGTATTAATACCTGGGTGTTGTTCAGGGACATAGAGGTAGTAGAGGAGTATTAATACCTGGGTGTTGATCAGGGACATAGAGGTAGTAGAGGAGTATTAATACCTGGGTGTTAATCAGGGACATAGAGGAGTATTAATACCTGGGTGTTGTTCAGGGACATAGAGGTAGTAGAGGAGTATTAATACCTGGGTGTTGATCAGGGACATAGAGGTAGTAGAGGAGTATTAATACCTGGGTGTTGATCAGGGACATAGAGGTAGTAGAGGAGTATTAATGCCTGGGTGTTGATCAGGGACATAGAGGAGTATTAATACCTGGGTGTTGTTCAGGGACATAGAGGTAGTAGAGGAGTATTAATACCTGGGTGTTGTTCAGGGACATAGAGGTAGTAGAGGAGTATTAATACCTGGGTGTTGATCAGGGACATAGAGGTAGTAGAGGAGTATTAATACCTGGGTGTTGATCAGGGACATAGAGGAGTATTAATACCTGGGTGTTGTTCAGGGACATAGAGGAGTATTAATACCTGGGTGTTGATCAGGGACATCAAATCAAATCAAATTTTATTTGTCACATACACATGGTTACCAGATGTTAATGCGAGTGTAGCGAAATGCTTGTGCTTCTAGTTCCGACAATGCAGTGATAACCAACAAGTAATCTAACTAACAATTCCAAAACTACTGTCTTATACACAGTGTAAGGGGATAAAGACTATGTACATAAGGATATATGAATGAGTGATGGTACAGAGCAGCATACAGTAGATGGTATCGAGTACAGTATATACATATGAGATGAGAATGTAGACAAAGTAAACAAAGTGGCATAGTTAAAGTGGCTAGTGATACATGTATTACATAAGGATGCAGTCGATGATATAGAGTACAGTATATACGTATGCATATGAGATGAATAATGTAGGGTAAGTAACATTATATAAGGTAGCATTGTTTAAAGTGGCTAGTGATATATTTACAACATTTCCCATCAATTCCCATTATTAAAGTGGCTGGAGTTGGGTCAGTGTCAATGACAGTGTGTTGGCAGCAGCCACTCAATGTTAGTGGTGGCTGTTTAACAGTCTGATGGCCTTGAGATAGAAGCTGTTTTTCAGTCTCTCGGTCCCAGCTTTGATGCACCTGTACTGACCTCGCCTTCTGGATGATAGCGGGGTGAACAGGCAGTGGTTCGGGTGGTTGATGTCCTTGATGATCTTTATGGCCTTCCTGTAACATCGGGTGGTGTAGGTGTCCTGGAGGGCAGGTAGTTTGCCCCCGGTGATGCGTTGTGCAGACCTCACTACCCTCTGGAGAGCCTTACGGTTGAGGGCGGAGCAGTTGCCGTACCAGGCGGTGATACAGCCCGCCAGGATGCTCTCGATTGTGCATCTGTAGAAGTTTGTGAGTGCTTTTGGTGACAAGCCGAATTTCTTCAGCCTCCTGAGGTTGAAGAGGCGCTGCTGCGCCTTCTTCACGACGCTGTCAGTGTGAGTGGACCAATTCAGTTTGTCTGTGATGTGTATGCCGAGGAACTTAAAACTTGCTACCCTCTCCACTACTGTTCCATCGATCTGGATAGGGGGGTGTTCCCTCTGCTATTTCCTGAAGTCCACAATCATCTCCTTAGTTTTGTTGACGTTGAGTGTGAGGTTATTTTCCTGACACCACACTCCGAGGGCCCTCACCTCCTCCCTGTAGGCCGTCTCGTCGTTGTTGGTAATCAAGCCTACCACTGTTGTGTCGTCCGCAAACTTGATGATTGAGTTGGAGGCGTGCGTGGCCACGCAGTCGTGGGTGAACAGGGAGTACAGGAGAGGGCTCAGAACGCACCCTTGTGGGGCCCCGTGTTGAGGATCAGCGGGGAGGAGATGTTGTTGCCTACCCTCACCACCTGGGGCGGCCCGTCAGGAAGTCCAGTACCCAGTTGCACAGGGCGGGGTCGAGACCCAGGGTCTCGAGCTTGATGACGAGCTTGGAGGGTACTATGGTGTTGAATGCCGAGCTGTAGTCGATGAACAGCATTCTCACATAGGTATTCCTCTTGTCCAGGTGGGTTAGGGCAGTGTGCAGTGTGGTTGAGATTGCATCGTCTGTGGACCTATTTGGGCGGTAAGCAAATTGGAGTGGGTCTATGGTGTCAGGTAGGGTGGAGGTGATATGGTCCTTGACTAGTCTCTCAAAGCACTTCATGATGACGGAAGTGAGTGCTACGGGGCGGTAGTCGTTTAGCTCAGTTACCTTAGCTTTCTTGGGAACAGGAACAATGGTGGCCCTCTTGAAGCATGTGGGAACAGCAGAGAGGTAGTAGAGGAGTATTAATACCTGGGTGTTGATCAGGGACATAGAGGTAGTAGAGGAGTATTAATACCTGGGTGTTGATCAGGGACATAGAGGGACATAGAGGAGTATTATATCCACAATATCATGATCACTGAGTCTGTATTTTCAGAGCTTTAGCCTCCACTTCTCCATCTACTGGACAGGTTGTGTTACTACGTCTCCATCTACTGGACAGGTTGTGTTACTACGTCTCCATCTACTGGACAGGTTGTGTTACTACGTCTCCATCTACTGGACAGGTCTCCATCTACTGGACAGGTTGTGTCTCCATCTACTGGACGTCTCTCCATCTACTGGACAGGTTGTGTTACTACGTCTCCATCTACTGGACAGGTTGTGTTACTACGTCTCCATCTACTGGACAGGTTGTGTTACTACGTCTCCATCTACTGGACAGGTTGTGTTACTACGTCTCCATCTACTGGACAGGTTGTGTTACTACGTCTCCATCTCCATACGTCTCCATCTACTGGACAGGTTGTGTTACTACGTCTCCATCTACTGGACAGGTTGTGTTACTACGTCTCCATCTACCATCTACTGGACAGGTTGTGTTACTACGTCTCCATCTACTGGACAGGTTGTGTTACTACGTCTCCATCTACTGGACAGGTTGTGTTACTACGTCTCCATCTACTGGACAGGTTGTGTTACTACGTTACCATCTACTGGACAGGTTGTGTTACTACGTCTCCATCTACTGGACAGGTTGTGTTACTACGTCTCCATCTACTGGACAGGTTGTGTTACTACGTCTCCATCTACTGGACAGGTTGTGTTACTACTTCTACACTGGAAACAGATGAGTCAACTACTCTGAGTGGACAAAACACGGTCTTTCCATTACATACACTATCCAGGTGATTTCACCAAATCCACTTCAATCAGTGTAGGTCAAGGAAACTGGTAAAATAAGGATTTTTATGCCTTGAGACAAATGAGACATGGATTGTGGATGTTTGCCTTTCAGAGGGTGAATGGTCAGGACAACATGTTTAAGTGCCTATGAACAGGGTCTGGTAGTAGGTGGTAGTAGGTGGTAGTAGGGTCTGGTAGTAGGTGGTAGTAGGGTCTGGTAGTAGGGTCTGGTGGTAGTAGGGTCTGGTAGTAGGGTCTGGTAGTAGGTGGTAGTAGGGTCTGGTAGTAGGGTCTGCTAGTAGGTGGTAGTATGGTCTGGTAGTAGGGTCTGGTAGTAGGGTCTGGTAGTAGGTGGTAGTAGGGTCTGGTAGTAGGGTCTGGTAGTAGGTGGTAGTAGGGTCTGGTAGTAGGTGGTAGTAGGTGGTAGTAGGGTCTGGTAGTAGGTGGTAGTAGGGTCTGGTAGTAGGTGGTAGTAGGGTCTGGTAGTAGGGTCTGGTAGTAGGTGGTAGTAGGGTCTGGTAGTAGGTGGTAGTAGGGTCTGGTAGTAGGGTCTGGTAGTAGGTGGTAGTAGGGTCTGGTAGTAGGTGGTAGTAGGGTCTGGTAGTAGGTGGTAGTAGGGTCTGGTAGTAGGTGGTAGTAGGGTCTGGTAGTAGGTGGTAGTAGGGTCTGGTAGTAGGTGGTAGTAGGGTCTGTAGTAGGTGGTAGTAGGGTCTGGTAGTAGTAGGTGGTAGTAGTGGTCTGGTAGTAGGGTCTGGTAGTAGGTGGTAGTAGGGTCTGGGTAGGTGGTAGTAGGGTCTGGTAGTAGGTGGTAGTAGGGTCTGGTAGTAGGTGGTAGTAGGGTCTGGTAGTAGGTGGTAGTAGGGTCTGGTAGTAGGTGGTAGTAGGGTCTGGTAGTAGGTGGTAGTAGGGTCTGGTAGTAGGTGGTAGTAGGGTCTGGTAGTAGGTGGTAGTAGGGTCTAGTAGTAGGGTCTGGTAGTAGGGTCTGGTAGTAGGTGGTAGTATGGTCTGGTAGTAGGTGGTAGTATGGTGTGGTAGTAGGGTCTGGTAGTAGGTTCTGGTAGTAGGTGGTAGTAGGGTCTGGTAGTAGGTGGTAGTATGGTATGGTAGTAGGTGGTAGTAGGGTCTGGTAGTAGGTGGTAGTAGGGTCTGGTAGTTGGTGGTAGTATGGTCTGGTAGTAGGTGGTAGTAGGGTCTGGTAGTAGGGTCTGGTAGTAGGTGGTAGTAGGGTCTGGTAGTAGGGTCTGGTAGTAGGTGTGGTAGTAGGGTCTTGTAGTAGGGTCTGGTAGTAGGTGGTAGTAGGTGGTAGTAGGGTCTGGTAGTAGGTGGTAGGGTCTGGTAGTAGGTGGTGTAGTAGGTGGTAGTAGGGTGGTAGTAGTAGGGGGTCTGGTAGTAGGGTCTGTAGGTGGTAGTAGGGTCTGGTAGTAGGTGGTAGTAGGGTCTGGTAGGGTCTGGTAGTAGGGTCTGGTAGTAGGTGGTAGTCTAGGTGGTAGTAGGTCTGGTAGTAGGTAGTAGGGTCTGGTAGTAGGTGGTAGTATGGTAGGTGGTAGTAGGGTCTGGTAGTAGGTGGTAGTATGGTAGTAGGTGGTAGTAGGTGGTAGTAGGTGGTAGGGTCTGGTAGTAGGGTCTGGTAGTAGGTGGTAGTATGGTAGGGTCTGGTAGTAGGTGGTAGTAGGGTCTGGTAGTAGGGTAGTATGGTATGGTAGTAGGTGGTAGTAGGTGGTAGTAGGGTCTGGTAGTAGCTGGTATGGTAGGGTAGGGTGGTAGTAGGTGGTAGTATGTAGTATGGTAGTAGGTGGTAGTAGGGTCTGGTAGTAGGGTCTGGTATAGTAGGTGTAGTAGTAGTAGGGTCTGGTAGTAGGTGGTAGTATGGTCTGGTAGTAGGGTCTGGTAGTAGGGTCTGGTAGTAGGTGGTAGTAGGGTCTGGTAGTAGGTGGTAGTAGGGTCTGGTAGTAGGTGGTAGTAGGGTCTGGTAGTAGGGTCTGGTAGTAGGTGGTAGTAGGTGGTAGTAGGGTCTGGTAGTAGGTGGTAGTAGGGTCTGGTAGTAGGTGGTAGTAGGGTCTGGTAGTAGGTGGTAGTAGGTGGTGTAGGGTCTGGTAGTAGGTGGTAGTAGGTGGTAGGGTATGGTAGGTGGTAGGGTCTGGGTGGTAGTAGGGTCTGGTAGTAGGTCTGGTAGTAGGTGGTAGGGTCTAGGGTCTGGTAGTAGGGTCTGGTAGTAGGTGGTAGTAGGGTCTGGTAGTAGGTGGTAGTAGGGTCTGGTAGTAGGGTCTGGTAGTAGGTGGTAGTAGGGTCTGGTAGTAGGTGGTAGTAGGGTCTGGTAGTAGGTGGTAGTAGGTGGTGGTAGGGTCTGGTAGTAGGTGGTAGTAGGGTCTGGTAGTAGGTGGTAGTAGGGTCTGAGTGTGTCAAGAACTGCAACGCTGCTGTGTTTTTTCACGCTCAACAGTTTCCTGTGTGTATCAAGAATAGTCCACCACCCAAAGGACATCCAGCCAACTGGACACAACTGTGGGAAGGATTGGAGTCAACATGAGCTGGGTCTGTTCTGAGGGCAAAGTGGGATGCAACTCAATATTAGGAAGGTGTTCTTAATGTTTTGTTCACTCGGCGTGCATGAATGAAGATAGATTATAAATAATAGAAACTACATACATCTATACATACCTGACCATATATCTATACATACCTGACCATATATCTATACATACCTGACCATATATCTATACATACCTGACCATATATCTATACATACCTGACCATATATCTATACATACCTGACCATATATCTATACATACCTGACCATATATCTATACATACCTGACCATATATCTATACATACCTGACCATATATCTATACATACCTGACCATATATCTATACATAGGGTCTGAGTATATAGGGTCTATAGGTGGTATCTGAGGGTCTGGTAGTAGGTATAGGGTCTGGTATACCTGACCATATATCTATACATACCTGACCATATATCTATACATACCTGACCATATATCTATACATACCTGACCATATATCTATACATACCTGACCATATATCTATACATACCTGACCATATATCTATACATACCTGACCATATATCTATATCTATACATACCTGATATATCTATATATATCTGACCATATACATACCTGACCATATATCTATACATACCTGACCATATATCTATACATACCTGACCATATATCTATACATACCTGACCATATATCTATACATACCTGACCATATATCTATACATACCTGACCATATATCTATACATACCTGACCATATATCTATACATACCTGACCATATATCTATACATACCTGACCATATATCTATACATACCTGACCATATATCTATACATACCTGACCATATATCTATACATACCTGACCATATATCTAAACATACCTGACCATATATCTATACATACCTGACCATATATCTATACATACCTGACCATATATCTATACATACCTGACCATATATCTATCTATACATACCTGACCATATATCTATACATACCTGACCATATATCTATACATACCTGACCATATATCTATACATACCTGACCATATATCTACATACATACCTGACCATATATCTAAACATACCTGACCATATATCTATACATACCTGACCATATATCTATACATACCTGACCATATATCTATACATACCTGACCATATATCTATACATACCTGACCATATATCTATACATACCTGACCATATATCTATACATACCTGACCATATATCTATACATACCTGACCATATATCTATACATACCTGACCATATATCTATACATATACCTAAACATACCTGACCATATATCTATACATACCTGACCATATATCTATACATACCTGACCATATATCTATACATACCTGACCATATATCTATACATACCTGACCATATATCTATACATACCTGACCATATATCTATACATACCTGACCATATATCTATACATACCTGACCATATATCTATACATACCTGACCATATATCTATACATACCTGACCATATATCTAAACATACCTGACCATATATCTAAACATACCTGACCATATATCTAAACATACCTGACCATATATCTATACATACCTGACCATATATCTATACATACCTGACCATATATCTATACATACCTGACCATATATCTATACATACCTGACCATATATCTATACATACCTGACCATATATCTATACATACCTGACCATATATCTAAACATACCTGACCATATATCTAAACATACCTGACCATATATCTATACATACCTGACCATATATCTAAACATACCTGACCATATATCTAAACATACCTGACCATATATCTATACATACCTGACCATATATCTACACATACCTGACCATATATCTATACATACCTGACCATATATCTATACATACCTGACCATATATCTAAACATACCTGACCATATATCTAAACATACCTGACCATATATCTAAACATACCTGACCATATATCTATACATACCTGACCATATATCTATACATACCTGACCATATATCTATACATACCTGACCATATATCTATACATACCTGACCATATATCTAAACATACCTGACCATATATCTATACATACCTGACCATATATCTATACATACCTGACCATATATCTACACATACCTGACCATATATCTATACATACCTGACCATATATCTATACATACCTGACCATATATCTATACATACCTGACCATATATCTAAACATACCTGACCATATATCTATACATACCTGACCATATATCATACCTACATACCTGACCATATATCTATACATACCTGACCATATATCTATACATACCTGACCATATATCTAAACATACCTGACCATATATCTATACATACCTGACCATATATCTATACATACCTGACCATATATCTAAACATACCTGACCATATATCTAAAAATACTGACCATATATCTAAACATACTGGAATCAAATTAACACAATTAACCTTTGGTTTTCAGATTTAAGAATGTTTTCTAAACCTCCTCACCTTAGCTCCATAGAAATATATTGTTATCTGACCGTCCGACTGGACCCATCTGGTTGGCTGTCGACTGTCCGACTGGACCCATCTGGTTGCTGTCCGACTGGCCATCTGACTGACTGGACCCATCTGGTTGGCTGTCCGACTGGACCCATCTGACCGGCCGACTGGACCCATCTGGTTGGCTGTCCGACTGGACCCACTCTGACCCATCTGGTTGGCTGACTGGACCCATCTAACCGGCCGACCTGGACCCATCTGACTGTCCCGCCGCTAATCCTAATCCTTTAAGAAATTTAATCCTGTCTTTGAGTTTTGTCAGAATCTCAAGTTGTAAAACATTTAAAGCAGATAACTTTAGAAAAAAAACACATTTAATCCTGATTAAAAGGTGAGATTGGATGATCAAATGAGGCTGAACCCCTAGTGAATCCAGAGGATGAGGCTGAAATCTCATGTTTCAGTTGTAAAACATTTAATCACTAGTGAGTAGGGGAAATGAATGATAATCAGATAACAATGAGGCTGAATGATAATTAGAAAAAATGAGGCTGAAGGATAATAACTGGAACACAATGACTGAAATAATCACTAGTGAGTCCAGTGTACAATGAGGCTGAATGATAATCACTAGTGAGTCCAGCAGCACAATGAGGCTGAATGATAATCACTAGTGAGTCCAGCAGCACAATAAGGCTGAATGATAATCACTAGTGGTCCTGAATGATAATGAGCACAATGAGGCTGAATGATAATCACAGCACAATGAGGCTGAATGATAATCACTAGTGAGTCCAGCAGCACAATAAGGCTGAATGATAACACTAGTGAGTCCAGCAGCACAATGAGGCTGAATGATAATCACTAGTGAGTCCAGGGGTACAATAAGGCTGAATGATAATCACTAGTGAGTCCAGCAGCACAATGAGGCTGAATGATAATCACTAGTGAGTCCAGCAGCACAATGAGGCTGAATGATAATCACTAGTGAGTCCAGCAGCACAATGAGGCTGAATGATAATCACTAGTGAGTCCAGCAGCACAATGAGGCTGAATGATAATCACTAGTGAGTCCAGCAGCACAATGAGGCTGAATGATAATCACTAGTGAGTCCAGCAGCACAATAAGGCTGAACAATAAGGCTGCTGAGTCCAGCAGGCCTGTCTACACTGGACAATGTGGTTGACAATGTACCGATGTGTAAATATTCTCATTTTCATCGTCTGCAGTTGTATTGATGTCATTTACATGCTTGTTATGTGTTTTATGTACATAGATCCGCGTACAGAATTTCCCAGTGAGATAAAGTCATGATCTTATCTTGTGTAGAGGAAAGTCTTGGCTGTAAGAGGTAAGAGAAAACGTATTTGTTCATTTTTCAAATGATTTGTTATGGTTTTCTTTTTTTCCCCTCCAGAATAAACCATGTCGTGAATAACTGCTTTGCCAACTCCAGGCAGCAGATGGCGACTTGAGTATTTCAGGTGATGCTCCTTGTGTGACGTATAATCTAGCGGACGGAACGCTTCTTCAACAACAACTCGGCTACTGATGCAGACAGTTCCGTATCTTGCTCGTCAACATAAAACCCACAAATTCAAATTCTTTGTCCGTATTTGTGTATATTAATCTGTGTTTTTAACGCAATTTTGTTTGCATATCTCCTAGTTAAATTGTAAAATAGCTTGTTAGATTGACTAATTCGTTAAGATTGATGCTTAGCCTAGTACTAGGCTAGTCGCTAATTCTAGCTAACTTTCATCCCCGACCTAGGAGTGAAGTTGAGTCCGCTATCCTTGCTCGAACATGAGCTCACTAAGCTACTCCTTCCCTGCTAAAGAAGAAGAGGTCGGATGGACGGAGAAAGAAGATCTGAACATTGTCGTGAAAGAAGACGAGGAAGTGAAAGACGAGAAAGAGCCTTTTGGAGTGAAAGAGGAAGAGGGGATAGAGGCTGTCACAGTGGAAGAAGAGGAGGAGGTAGAAGCTTTCAGAATCAAAAAGGAGGAAGAGGAGGCTATCACATTGAAAGAAGAGGATGATGTTACCGTGAAATACGAGAAAGAGCCTTTAGGAGTGAAACACGAAGAAGGAATAGAGGCTGTCACAGTGGAAGAGGAGGTAGAAGCTTTCAGAATGAAAAAGGAGGAAATCACATTGAAAGAAGAAGATGAGTATTTTATAGTGAAAGAAGAGAAAGGACATTTTGGAGTGAAAGACGAAGAGGAGACTAGAGATCTGATTAACACTAGTGAGTACTATCTTAAAAACAGGAGCACCAACTCTGCAGTTGTTCAACTAATGTATGATTTTTAATAAGAGTCATTCTACTGACGTTTTACACTTGAATATGTTATTCAGGGGTGCGTTCAGTACGAGAGAACAGTGTTCAGCGTTTAATTAAACTGTGTGATTGGTGTCCCAGAGATTGTGCTTTCAAATGGTCACATCCATGTTAAAGGAGAAATGTGAAATACCTCAATTTGTGGGTCACGAAGCAAAACAAAAAAAAGTTTATTTAAGCATTAACAAACACACTCTGTGTGACAGACACTTTGGCTGTATCAGAATACCCCAAAGGAAGGTTCCTCAGTGGCTAGATTATTAGAACCATAATCTACAGGTAAATTAAGGAGAAATGCTGCATCTTTTTGACTATTCCGATTCAGCCACTCACCATAAAGCCCAGGAAGGTTAGCCTAGTGGTTAGAACGTTGGACTCGTAACCGGAAGGTTGCAAATTCAAATCCCCGAGCTGACAAGGTGACGGGATTTGGGTTACCACTGTTCCTAGGCCGTCATTGAAAATAAGAATTTGTTATTTAACTGACTTGCCTAGTTAAATAAAGGTAAAATAAAAAAATCCCACATGTTCATTGAAGAATTCGCATGCAAAATTGGCATATATTCGCAGTCCTAAAACCCCCCCCCAGGTGGATCATTCTATCAATCCTCATATATTCTCACTCCTAAAATCTCCCCAGGTGGGCCATTCTATCAAACCTCATTGTACATATTTGTTAATATGGTCCTCCTGACTACCAAATAAGATTGAGGTCAGAGAAGAGTTGATATCGCAAAAGTTTTTCAATCCAATGAAACTTGATTTTCCCCAAATCAGTTTTTGAGATGTCGGTGCGCTCACTAGGAATTTATGCTGTTTATATGTTCAGATATACAATGGGGTCCGAAATGATTGACTCTTGATAAAGATGAGTAAAAAAAGATTGTAAAATAAATACAGATATTGAGCTATATTGTGTGCAAAAAAAATGGGAAATGATATGTCTAATACAATTGTTCGGAGAAAGATAAATGATTGAATCCCATGTTTTCAGCACCTTTCAATACCTTATGAGGAAAACAGCGCTGAAACTTTTTTCTAAAATGTTTTATATGTGATCGTTGAAGATCCTTTCCAAATGTGTTCAACAGTCTTTCCAGCTTCAGTTTGAAGGGATTGTTACCAATGTTATCCGTGTTGGCCGTGTTGGCTAGCTCCTCCGAACAGTGTCCTGACGAGAGAGCACATTTTCTATGCCAGGCAAAATCACGCATCATTAGCTTATTGTTATGGATGTATCCAAATAAATGTCACAAGAAAACATCTTAAACAAACGCAAACGCAGCTACTTTGTTGTCATTCTGTTTGACGTGACCGTGTTAGCCATAGTTGGCTAGCTCGCAAGCAAGGGATAAGAACGTTGCCAGCCGGCAAATGAACGACCGCGTTGCATCCATAGATAGACAACTAAAAGAAGTGGGTCGCGTCTCACGGCAATTTAACCGATAGAGTGAATGACCATTCGGCTTGTCTAGCAGCCATAGATTTGTGTCGGGATTATATCTCATGGAAGGATTAAACAAAATGAATAAATTCATTTAAATAAATATTTTAATGAAAATATGTCAATCATTATTTCGATATGTCGGTATCCCGTTGTATAAAAGTGATAATGCCCACGAAGATGGCGTTTGGAGGATATATTGGCACGATATATAGACAGAGGCGGAACAACTGTGTGAATATAACTTTCAAACACTGTCTTCTCAGACGTTATCACTTAAACACTACAGCCACTCTGTGATGACGCACTCTGCTGGTCTACCTTTACATTTCAGCCATTTAGCAGACTCTTATCCAGGGAGACTTACAGTACTGAGTCATTTAGCAGATTCTCTTATCTAGAGAGACTTACAGTACTGAGTCATTTAGCAGACACTCTTATCCAGGGAGACTTACAGTACTGAGTCATTTAGCAGATTCTCTGACTTACAGGGAGACTTACAGTACTGAGTCATTTAGCAGACTCTCTTATCTAGAGAGAGCAGATTCTCTGATCCAGACTCTCTTATCCAGGAGACTTACAGTACTGAGTCATTTAGCAGACTCTCTCTTATCTGAGAGAGACTTACAGTACTGAGTCATTTAACAGACTCTCTTACTGAGTCATTTAGCAGACTCTCTTATCCTGAGAGACTTACAGTACTGAGTCATTTAGCAGACTCTCTTATCTAGAGAGACTTACAGTACTGAGTCATTTAGCAGACTCTCTTATCCAGAGAGACTTACATTACTGCATTCATATTATTAAGATAGCTAGGTGAGACAGCAAGATATCACAAGCATAACAAATACATTTTCCCTCAACAACGTAGTTATCAGCAAAATCAGTGTAACTGATTGGCCGACTGGACCCAAAATCAGTGTAACTGATTGGCCGACTGGACCCAAAATCAGTGTAACTGATTGGCCGACTGGACCCATCTGGTTGAGGAGGGGACATGGGGTTTATTTAAGATGCTATTTAAAGAGGTTTCAGATGTTTTCAGAAGATGGGGAGGGACTCTGCTGTTCTGACATCAGGGGAAGCTTGCTCCACCAATGGGGTGCCAGGACAGAGAAGAGCTTTGATCGGCAGCTGACCTCCAGTAGGGGGGAGGGCCAAGAGACCAGAGGTGGCAGAACAGAGTTTTCTGGTTGGGTTGTTAAGAACACTATTCTGATGATAATCCCCAGAGAAGAGCTTTGATCGGCAGCTGACCTCCAGTAGGGGGAGGGCCAAGAGACCAGAGGTATTGGAATGATAATCCCCTATTGGAACTTGACCCTCCTAGGTACCCTCTCTAAGGTCAGAGTTCACCATCAAGCAGGTCTTAGTGATTGGTACATCAACCCATTTCTGAAGTGATTCAAATGTAAAGTCTATTCAACCCCCCGAGTCAGCCTTGATTTAATGTTTTGACCCGGGGAAGGAGGAAACAAGGTGTGCTGCCATACAGGTCAGAAGCCTGGACTAATGGATATACAACTAAAAGACTTCAGAAGTCGGTCGCGTCTCCGGCAACTTAACCGATAGAATGAATGACCATCGGCTTCACTAGCAGCCATAGATTTGTGTCGGGATTATATCTCATGGAAGGATTAAACAGACAACCCCCCCCCCCATGCCCCAAGTCAGCCTTGATTTAATGTTTTAACCCAGGGAAGGAGGAAACAAGGAACTGTTAAGGCCTGAGTATTTAGGTCTGCCCTCCGCTCACGAGGGTGGCAGATTGTTACAAACCTTGCAGTCATTTCAGTCTCACTGTGGATATATTTGTTTAATACAACTTTTGAATATAGAAGTTGTTCAGCTAATCTCTTGCATCCATCATAGCCTGAAGGAAGGGGGGAACAGTTCCTCCTGCTGTTCCGAAAACCAAGCATCAGGGTCTTGAAGATGATGGATTTTATTGAGGGATCTTGTCTAGATTAAACCTTGTGGAAAGCGTTTTATCATGTAGAAGTGTCATTCAGGTCTTTCTGTTTAAGCAAATACTCTTGTTTGTCTTTTTAGCAGGAGAGATACCAGACTCTCACCCTGACTGTTGGAAGAGTCCAGACCCAGAGACGACCAAACCAGCAAGACCATACCACTGTTCCCAGTGTGGAAAGAGATTTATTCAGTCATCGCATTTGAAAGAACATGAGAGAATACACACAGGAGAACAGCCATTCCAATGTTCCCAGTGTGGAAAGGGTTTTACAAATGTAGGGAACCTGAAAACGCATGAGATGACACACACGGGAGAGAAGCCTTTCCACTGCTCCCAGTGTGGAAAACGTTTTACCCAGTTAGGGAATTTGAAAACACATGAGATGACACACACAGGCGAGAAGCCTTATCACTGCTCCCATTGTGGAAAGAGTTTTAGACACTCGGGACATCTTAAAGTACATGAAAGAACACACACTGGAGAGAAGCCCTACCAATGCTCCCAGTGTGGAAAGGGTTTTGGACACTCATGGCATCTTAAAGTGCATGAAAGAACACACACTGGAGAGAAGCCGTATCAATGCTCCCAGTGTGGAAAGGGTTTTGGGCACTCATGGCATCTTAAAGTGCATGAAAGAACACACACTGGAGAGAAGCCATATCAATGCTCTCACTGTGGAAAGAGATTTATCCAGTCATTGCACCTGAAAGAGCATAAGAGAAAACACACAGGAGAGAAGCCTTTCCAATGTTCTCAGTGTGGAAAGAGTTTTATCCAGTCATCGCATCTGAAAGAGCATAAGAGGATACACACAGGAGAGAAGCCTTTCCAATGCTCTGAGTGTGGAAAGACTTTTAGCCAGATAGGGCAGCTGAAATATCATGAAAGAAAACATACAGGGGAAAAGCCTCATCACTGCTCCCAGTGTGGAAAGGGTTTCAGATACTCAGGGCATCTAAAAGTGCATGAAAGAACACACACTGGAGAGAAGCCGTATCAATGCTCCCAGTGTGGAAAGGATTTTAGACACTCCGGGCATCTTAAAGATCATGAGAAAATACACACAGGAGAACAACCATTCCAATGCTCTCTGTGTGGAAAGAGTTTTACCCATTTAGGGAACCTGAAAATGCATGAGATGACACACACAGGAGAGAAGCCTTTTCACTGCTCCCACTGTGTAAAAGTTTTACCCAGTTAGGGAACTTGAAAACGCATGAGATGACACACACAGGAGAGAAGCCTTTCCACTGCTCCAAGTGTGAAAAGGGTTTTAGAACCTCTGGGAACCTGAAAACGCATGAAATGTCACACACAGGAGAGAAGCCTTTCCAATGCTCCCAATGTGGAAAGAGTTTTACCCAGTTAGCGAGCCTGAAAAGGCATGAAGGAACACACACGGAATAGAATCCTTTCCAGTGTTCTCAGTGTGGAAAGACATTTTCCTGGTCAGAAAGACCTGAAAATCACACGAGAGAAGAGAGACACTGTTGTGGGTGGCAGAATTTGGGGTGAGCTGTTGTAACTTCTCCAGGTTGATGCTCTGTTCAGTGATGAACTGCATTTCATAAACGACTACACCTATTACCTGTCTGCACCCTAACACATTGTTGCCATTGTCGTCTGTAACTGTTGCATTAATTAAGTACTATTATCACCTTCCTCTATATGAGGGGACATGCAACTATCTGCATTTTTTTGGGGAGTTCTTCCCTGACTATGATCAGTGAGACAGATCTCACTTGCTTGTATTTAAGATGTACTATTATCACACCTTAAATAGTCTCTGATCTTTGGGATTGAGTGTGTTCTGACTTTAAAAAAAATTGCAATGGGTTTCTTTGGTTTATGGCCACATGAAATCAAATTGTATGAAAACTTACTCAAAAAACAGGCCTACTTTGTTAGCCGGACCTTTAAGTCTCCAAGCAACAAAAAAATAAAAACAGAACATATTTTAAATGTATTTGACTTTGATTCATTTAGTCACTGTATCTTATTTAGTTAATTTGTGTAGAAGTTATCAAGCTAAACATGTATGAAAATGTGACGACGTTGTTATGACAACAGTTGTTGACTGGGAAACCCAGACGCGAGCTGCCCAGTGACGCGAGCTTACCAGACAGGCTAAATGCCTTTTTATGCTCGCTTCAAGGCAAGCAACACTGAAGCATGCACGAGAGCACCAGCTGTTCTGGATGACTGAGTGATAACCTCTCGGTAGCCGATGTGAGCAAGACCTGTAAACAGGTCAACATTCACAAAGCCACGGGGCCAGTCGAATTACAAGGACGTGTACTCAAAGCATGTGCGGACCAACTTGCAAGTGTCTTCACTGACATGTTCAACCTCTTCCTGACCCAAGTCTGTAATACCTACATGTTTCAAGCAGACCACCATAGTCCCTGTGCCCAAGGAAGCGAAGGTAACCTTCCTAAATGATTACCACCCGTAGCACTCACGTTGGTAAACATGAAGTGCTTTGAAAGGCTGGCCATGGCTCACATCAACAGCATTCTCCCAGATACCCTAGACCCCACTCCAATTCGCATATGGCCCAAACAGATCCACAGATGATGCAATCTCAATCGCCCTCCACACTGCCCTTTCCCACCAGGACAAAAGGAACACCTATGTGAGAATGCTGTTCATTGACTATAGCTCAGCGTTCAACACCATAGTGCCCACAAAGCTCATCCCTAAACTATCCCTGCGATTAAATACCTCCTTCTGCAACTGGATCCTTGACTTCCTGATGGGCCACCCACAGGTGGTAAGGGCAGGCAACAACACGTCTGCCATGCTGATCCTTAACTCTGGGGCCCCTCAGGGTTGTGTACTTAGTCCCCTCCTGTACTCTCTGTTCACAACTGTTTTTGGCCAAACACGACTCCAACTCCATCATTAAGTTTGCTGATGACACAACAGTGGTAGGCCTGATCACCGACAACGATGAGACAGCCTATAGGGAGGAAGGTAGAGACCTGGCAGTGTGGTGCCAGGACAACAACCTCTCCCTCTCCCTCAACTGCGACCTGGCCAAGATAAAAGCAAAGCAATGCAACACAAACAATAACACAGAGTTACACATGTAATTAACTAAATGTACAGTCAATAACACAATAGAAAAGTCTAGATACAGTGTGTGCAAATGAGGTAAGATTAGGGAGGTAAGGCACTAAGGTAAGGCACTAAGGTAAGCCACTAAGGTAAGGCACTAAGGTAAGGCACTAAGGTAAGGCACTAAGGTAAGGCACTAAGGTAAGGCAATAAGGTGCAATAAGGTAAGGCACTAAGGTCAGGCAATAAGGTAAGGCAATAAGGTAAGGCAATAAGGTCCAATAAGGTAAGGCACTAAGGTCAGGCAGTAAGGTAAGGCAATAAGGTCCAATAAGGTAAGGCACTAAGGTAAGGCACTAAGGTAAGGCAAAGGTAAGGCACTAAGGTAAGGCAATAAGGTCCAATAAGGTAAGGCACTAAGGTAAGGTCAGGCACTAAGGTCCAATAAGGTAAGGCACTAAGGTAAGGCACTAAGGTAGGCACTAAGGTAAGGCACTAAGGTAAGGTCAGGCACTAAGGTAAGGTCAAGCACTAAGGTAAGGAAAGGCAATAAGGTAAGGCACTAAGTTCAGGCAATGAGGTAAGGCACTAAGGTAAGGCAATAAGGTAAGGCAATAAGGTAAGGCAATAAGGTAAGGCACTAAGGTAAGGCACTAAGGTAAGGCACTAAGGTAAGGCACTAAGGCAAGGCACTAAGGCAAGGCACTAAGGTAAGGCACTAAGGTAAGGCACTAAGGTAAGGCAATAAGGTAAGGCACTAAATAGGTTGTAAGGTAAGGTAAAATGGCATCAGCACTAGTAGGCTACTAAGGCACTAAATAGGTTGTGGGTAAAAGGACACTCAGGACAGGTGAGTGAAGCCTGATAGGAACTGGAAGTAGAGTAGAGCTACAGTTTAGTACCGTTTTCATTTAAAGGTGACCATTTACGTTACCTAATACTTCATAATTTTTTACCTTTTTAAAGGTGACCATTTTTCACATCAGTTGGAATCTGTTACACCTCACCTGGATTACAGTTCTTTCTTTTATCACCATCCAGGAATCTGTTATACCTCACCTGGATTACAGTTCTTTCTTTTACCACTTACCATCCAGGAATCTGTTATACCTCACCTGGATTACAGTTCTTTCTTTCACCACCATCCAGGAATCTGTTATACCTCACCTGGATTACAGTTCTTTCTTTCACCATTTACCATCCAGGAATCTGTTATACCTCACCTGGATTACAGTTCTTTCTTTCACCACTTACCATCCAGGACTCTGTTATACCTCACCTGGATTACAGTTCTTTCTTTTACCACTTACCATCCAGGAATCTGTTATACCTCACCTGGATTACAGTTCTTTCTTTTACCACTTACCATCCAGGAATCTGTTATACCTCACCTGGATTACAGTTCTTTCTTTTACCACTTACCATCCAGGAATCTGTTATACCTCACCTGGATTACAGTTCTTTCTTTTACCACTTACCATCCAGGAATCTGTTATACCTCACCTGGATTACAGTTCTTTCTTTTACCACTTACCATCCAGGAATCTGTTATACCTCACCTGGATTACAGTTCTTTCTTTTACCACTTACCATCAAGGAATCTGTGTGACAAACAATGGACATTCAATTCCAAATGTGATTTTCCTGTGTTTTATATATACTTCCACACTAAGGTTGGAATAATACTGTGAAATTGTGAAAAAAATATGATAATATCCTTTTTAGTGTAAAAGCTTCTTTTTTCTTTAAATGGACTGAAATTTTAGCTTGTTTTGGTGGGTTGGAGTTTTGGACTGACTGGTGACATCACCAAGATGTAAATGAGTTAATAGACCAATAAGAAAGAGTTCTAAATCTCTCTGCCAATAACAGCTAGTTTTCAGTTTTCCCCTCCACCGCTCAGACCACTGCCAGAGAGTCCTAGCAAAAATTCTTGCTTGAGAAATTGCTCTTTTGCTAAGAAGATATTTTTGTTTATTTTTGACCATTTTAATTGAAAACAATCCCAGTAAGGTACTTAATCGTTACTCAGAAAGAATTTGATGTTGAGACAATGACTGCGTTGGACCTTTTAACCAAAACAGTGGCAGGGTCCCTGCTTTGTTGTTGTTTGAACCGCAGATTGCCCTTTTAAGTAGCCTACCAAATAACAATAACGCACAATTAAAGTATATTCTACGAAGCACTAAAGCCACTCTGTGATGATGTGCCCTGCTCTTTTATTGAAAAGATCTAGTCTGGATTAAACCTCATAGGAAGACAGTTTTATCTTGTGGGTGGAGCCAGGATGGAAAATATTTTGGTGTCTCAGATTGTTCTGGCAATTCTCACGTAGAAACTTCATTTGGGAGGAAGGATGTTTGACGTGCTTTTTACATTTGTATCCCAATTATTTGGGGTGAGAATCATGGTGGAATTGGAAGGTTTAGGTCATCAACGTTTATGTAAACTAAATACAATTAACAACGGTGTGTGTCGTCAATCAGTAGTGTTTAGTCAGTAGTGTACAAGGGTGTTTGCGTAAATGTGATAATAAGGGGTGTTGAAAGGTGCCAAAGCAAACAAACAAAACAGCCACAAACAAACCCTATCAGTGTGTCTGCGTGAGGTCGAATAAGAACGGACAATGTTCTGAATTCTGTCGCTGAACATTTCAAAAGTGCTGAACAAATAGTTATGTTGACCTCGTCCTAGCTCGCTCATTAATTAATGTCTTAATCGAAATTACGGATTGCCTGTTATCTGCTCCTCGTTCCTTTATGCTAATAGTTTGTACATCTCAATTGTCAGTATGTAACGGATGTGAAACGGCTAGCTTAGTTAGCGGTGCGCACTAAATAGCGTTTCAATCGGTGATGTCACCTGCTCTGACACCTTGAAGTAGTAGTTCCCCTTGCTCTGCAAGGGACGCGGCTTTTGTGGAGCGATGGGTAAACGATGCTTCGTGGGTGGCTGTTGTTGTGTGCAGAGGGTCCCTAGTTCGCGCCCGGGTATGGGCCAGGGGACGGTCTAAAGTTATACTGTTTACAAGTAGAAACCACATTTGTCAGCCACATCAGTTATGTTTTTTTCAAGGCAGGAAATGAGGCTGAATTAACTGTTTCGCAGCCAGACAAGGCTCAGTTGATAACCAGGTGTAGTGGTGGTAAGGATTCACTCCCTGGTGCTGAAAATACATCTCTGCTGTTTGGACAGCTTTATGTCGGCCCTAACAGATTGTCACTGTTATAGTGCAATTCATGTATTGTTTAGTGCTGTGTTGTGTAGTGGCTTTGCTGGCATGTATGTAAAAAAACAATTACTCGAGTCACATGACTTAGGCATTCTGATCGGTTTTATGTAATAATTCCAGAGATGTGGACTCGAGTCACATGACTTAGGCATTCTGATCGGTTTTATGCAATAATTCTAGAGATGTGGACTCGAGTCACATGACTTAGGCATTCTGATCGGTTTTATGTAATAATTCCAGAGATGTGGACTCGAGTCACATGACTTAGGCATTCTGGTCGGTTTTATGCAATAATTCCAGAGATGTGGACTCGAGTCACATGACTTAGGCATTCTGATCGGTTTTATGCAATAATTCTAGAGATGTGGACTCGAGTCACATGACTTAGGCATTTGATCGGGCAATAATTCTAGAGATGTGGACTCGAGTCACATGACTTAGGCATTCTGATCGGTTTTATGTAATAATTCCAGAGATGTGGAGTCACATGACTTAGGCATTCTGATCGGTTTTATGTCACAGAGATGTGGACTGTCACATTAGGCATTCTGGTCGGTTTTATGTAATAATTCCAGAGATGTAGACTCGAGTCACATGACTTAGGCATTCTGGTCGGTTTTATGCAATAATTCTAGAGATGTGGACTCGAGTCACATGACTTAGGCATTCTGATCGGTTTTATGTAATAATTCCAGAGATGTGGACTCGAGTCACATGACTTAGGCATTCTGGTCGGTTTTATGTAATAATTCCAGAGATGTGGACTCGAGTCACATGACTTAGGCATTCTGATCGGTTTTATGTAATAATTCCAGAGATGTGGACTCGAGTCACATGACTTAGGCATTCTGGTCGGTTTTATGTAATAATTCCAGAGATGTGGACTCGAGTCACATGACTTAGGCATTCTGGTCGGTTTTATGTAATAATTCCAGAGATGTGGACTCGAGTCACATGACTTGGTCCCATCATTCTGTAATGATGGGCTGTCGTTTCTCTTTGCTTATTTGAGCTGTTCTTGCCATAACATGGACTTGGTCTTTTACCACATAGGGCTATCTTCTGTATTACTCTGACTCGTGTGATAAGTTTGTCTCTCCTCATTTGATAATACAAACATAACCACCGCACGTTACCCACTCCAGTCAGCAGATGGCGATATGAGTTTTTCAGGGTAGGTATATATATAATCTTAGTGGACGGGACAGGAGGCTTCTTCAACGGCGACAAAAGGCTTCTGATTTAACCACGCTGTGCTTTGCTAGCAAATTTAAAACCGAAACATTGAAGCTCTTTAGACCAATCTTGTGTATATTACTCTTTGTGTTTAGAACACAATTATGTTTACGTATCTACTGGTTAATTTAAACGTAATTTGCTTGTTAAATTAGCAAATGTGTTAAATTGATACTGCACGAGGCTAATCGCCCGGAGCATAAACTCACTAATCTAGACAGGAGAAAGAAGCTCTGGTGAAAGGAGAGGAAGAAGCTTTCAGAATGAAAAATTATGAAGATGAGGCTATCACATTGAAAAAAGAGAATGGATTGAAAGAAGAGCCCTTTGGAGTGAAAGAGGAAGAGGAGACTATCTCTATAAAGGAGGAGGAGGAAGACGTTTTGGGATTGAAAGAGGAGACTGAAGATCCGATTACCACCAGTGAGTACTGTCTTATAAACAGGGACACAAACTATGCAGTTGTTGAACTAATGTGTGGTTTTAAAGTGGCATTCTACTGAAGTTCTACACTTAATATGTTGTTCAGTACTGTAGGAATGTTTGAAGGGGCAATCTGCCTTTGGTTCATATATTTTGGGACTTTTCCATTAGATTGATTGAATTCTCCATGTGGTCTATATTAAAGTGCTCTAAATCTAATATAACGGGCTTTTAAAATTCAATAAAAGGTACCAGTTGGACAGCTCCATCTGTGACGTTTCAAGCTGTGGAGTGAGTTTAAAAGGTACCAGTTGGACAGCTCCATCTGTGACGTTTCAAGCTGTGGAGTGAGTTTACGGCACGTTCTCACCTCCGTTACACATGTTCAGGTTGACTTTCCCACTGAATCGACCATACAGTGGGGCAAAAAAGTATTTAGTCAGCAGCCACCAATTGTGCAAGTTCTCCCACTTAAAAAGATGAGAGAGGCCTGTAATTTTCATCTTAGGTACACTTCAACTACAACAGACAAAATGAGACGTTTTCTGTCTTCACAAGGTACACTGTTGCTGGTATTTTGGCCCATTCCTCCATGCAGATCTCCTCTAGAGCTGTGATGTTTTGGGGCTGTTGCTGGGCAACACAGACTTTCAACTCCCTCCAAAGATTTTCTATGGAGTTGAGATCTGGAAACTGGCTTGGCCACTCCAGGACCTTGAAATGCTTCTTACGAAGCCACTCCTTCGTTGCCCGGGCGGTGTGTTTGGGATCATTGTCATGCTGAAAGACCCAGCCACGGTTCATCTTCAATGCCCTTGCTGATGGAAAGAGGTTTTCACTCAAAATCTCACGATACATGGCCCCATTCTTTCCTTTACACGGATCAGTCGTCCTGGTCCCTTTGTTGACAAACATCCCCAAAGCATGATGTTTCCACCCCCCATGCTTCACAGTAGGTATGGTGTTCTTTGGATGCAACTCAGCATTCTTTGTCCTCCAAACACGACGAGTTGAGTTTTTACCAAAAAGTTATATTTTGGTTTCATCTGATAATATGACATTCTCCCAATCTTCTTCTGGATCATCCAAATGCTCTCTAGCAAACTTCAGATGGACATGCACTGGCTTAAGCAGGGCGACACGTCTGGCACTGCAGGATTTGAGTCCCTGGCGGCGTAGTGTGTTACTGATGGTAGGCTTTGTTACTTTGGTCCCAGCTCTCTGCAGGTCATTCACTAGGTCCCCCTGTGTGGTTCTGGGATTTTTGCTCACCGTTCTTGTGATCATTTTGACCCCACGGGTTGAGATCTTGTGTGGAGCCCCAGATCGAGGGAGATTATCAGTTGTCTTGTATGTCTTCCATTTCCTAATAATTGCTCCCACAGTTGATTTCTTCAAACCAAGCTGCTTACCTATTGCAGATTCAGTCTTCCCAGCCTGGTGCAGGTCTACAATTTTGTTTCTGGTGTCCATTGACAGCTCTTTGGTCTTGGCCATAGTGGGAGTTTGGAGTGTGACTGTTTGAGGTTGTGGACAGGTGTCTTTTATACTGATAACAAGTTCAAACAGGTGCCATTAATACAGGTAATGAGTGGAGGACAGAGGAGCCTCTTAAAGAAGAGGTTAAAGGTCTGTGAGAGCCAGAAATCTTGCTTGTTTGTAGGTGACCAAATACTTATTTTCCACCATAATTTGCAAATAAATTCATTAAAAATCCTACAATGTGATTTTCAGGATTTTTTTTCTCATTTTGTCTGTCATAGTTGAAGTGTACCTATGATGAAAATTACAGGCCTCATCTTTTTACGTGGGAGAACTTGCACAATTGGTGACTGACTAAATACTTTTGTGCCCCACTATGTATGTATGTATGTATGTATGTATGTATATGTGTGTGTATATATATATAATATATTTGTGAACGTCACTAAAAAATTATCCCTTTCGACAACGGGTAAATGTTACTGATGTGCTTTTGTGTCTTTGACGTAAAAACACGTTTTGGACTTATTTTAGGTTTAAGGAAGTGTGTAGGTCACATTCTGTATCATACAGCGATGAAGGTTATATATTTACAACCACCTGCTGATAGGAATCCAGCGATGTCTGTGTCTTCAGTGTCATAGAACTGTGTAGTTTTTTTGTGTTCTGACTTATAAAACAGGATTACGATTGTTAAAACTGGCCTCAGATTATTGAACATAATGAATAAAATAGGTAATGTAAACATATCAGTAATTACCACTAAGCCTTACAACATCATTTGTTTTAAAATCACACCAAGCTTGTTAAAACTGGTAAGAGGTTATTGAGGGATCTGATTTAACCTCCTAGCAAGAGTTGTGGAGGTTTCATTCAGGTCTCTATTTAAATAAACACTCTGTCTTTGGCAGGAGAAAGACCAGACTCAGAGGAACCAGAGACGTCCAAATCGGCAAAACAACACGACTGTTCCCACTGTGGAAAGAGTTTTACCAAGTTAGGCAACATGAAAAGGCATGAAAGGACACACACTGTTGAGAAGCCTCATCATTGCTCTCACTGTGGGAAGACTTTTACCCAGTTAGGGGGCCTGAAAATGCACGAGAGAATGCACACAGGGGAGAAGCCTTACTGCTGCCCCCAGTGTGGAAAGAGTTTTACCCGGTCAGAGCACATGAAAGAACATAAGAGAACACACACAGGGGAGAAGCCTTACTGCTGCCCCCAGTGTGGAAAGAGTTTTACCCGGTCAGAGCACATGAAAGAACATAAGAGAACACACACAGGGGAGAAGCCTTACCACTGCTCCCAGTGTGGAAAGGGTTTTAACCAGTTAGGAGTCCTGAAACGACATGAGAGAACACACAGGAGATAAGGATGTAGGATGTTGAACTGTAGAACATTGGATGGATATAGGACAGATGCTGGCTGAACAGTAGGATATAGGACAGATATAGCCTCTGTGAGGCCAGTTGGACGTACTGCCAAATTCTCTAAAACAACGTAGCTTATGGTAGAGAAATTAACATTAAATTCTCTGGCAACAGCTCTGGTGGACATTCATGTAGTCAGCATGCCAATTGCACGCTCCCTCAACTTGAGACATCTGTATCATTGTGTGACAAATCTGCACATTTTAGAGTGGCCTTTTATTGCCCCCAGCACAAGGTGCACCTGTGTAATGATCATGTTATAAAATAATGTATATGTTGAAAGATAATGGTAAAATAATTCCACTCTGAAACCTTATAACTGTATGAAATTGATTAGAATCATAAAATTATAATCTGACGATGTGTGTAGTTTTAGTCAGAATTAGGTTAAACAATGTATCTGTATAGTGGAAAAACACAGACTGTCTGAGCAAGGTGTAGCGTAGGATTTGAACTTGTATGTGGGTGCCTAGGAAAATACCGTAGAACAATTAAAACTGTGTTTGAACCGACCTGGCTAGGCCTCGGAGGAACCTATGAGAGCACAGGGAGTACTTCTCAAGGTTTCCCTCATCTCGGGGGAATGGAACTGTCGGCTGGGTAGTGATACACAGTGGTGAGAACTACGGAGAAGGATACAACTCACCTACTGTTTGTGTGGAAGTATGTGAGTAGGATACCTACTGTTTGTGTGGAAGTATGTGAGTAGGATACCTACTGTTTGTGTGGAAGTATGTGAGTAGGATACCTACTGTTTGTGTGGAAGTATGTGAGTAGGATACCTACTGTTTGTGTGGAAGTATGTGCGTAGGATACCTACTGTTTGTGTGGAAGTATGTGAGTAGGATACCTACTGTTTGTGTGGAAGTATGTGAGTAGGATACCTACTGTTTGTGTGGAAGTATGTGCGTAGGATACCTACTGTTTGTGTGGAAGTATGTGCGTAGGATACCAGCTATAAAATGGATGTCTTTGTATAATGGACTTTAGAACGTTCTCTGAATAAACTGTACTATAAACTGTACTATGTTTTTGCATAAACTGAGTCTTTGACTAATTATTATTAACCTCACAGATGGTCTCACAGATCCCAGGTCAGTTATTATTAAACCCCATGGTCTTACAGATCCCAGGTCAGTTATTATTAACCCCCATGGTCTCACAGATCCCAGGTCAGTTATTATTAAACCCCCATGGTCGTACAGATCCCAGGTCAGTTATTATTAAACCCCATGGTCTCACAGATCCCAGGTCAGTTATTATTAAACCCCATGGTCTCACAGATCCCAGGTCAGTTATTATTAAACCCCATGGTCGTACAGATCCCAGGTCAGTTATTATTAAACCCCATGGTCTCACAGATCCCAGGTCAGTTATTATTAAACCCCATGGTCTTACAGATCCCAGGTCAGTTATTATTAAACCCCCATGGTCTCACAGATCCCAGGTCAGTTATTATTAACCCCCATGGTCTCACAGATCCCAGGTCAGTTATTATTAAACCCCCAT
This sequence comes from Oncorhynchus nerka, assembly GCF_034236695.1. Lineage (NCBI taxonomy): Eukaryota > Metazoa > Chordata > Actinopteri > Salmoniformes > Salmonidae > Oncorhynchus > Oncorhynchus nerka. The sequence goes on along the minus strand of NC_088410.1, from coordinate 2,792,907 downwards.
GGTCGTACAGATCCCAGGTCAGTTATTATTAACCCCCATGGTCTCACAGATCCCAGGTCAGTTATTATTAAACCCCATGGTCTTACAGATCCCAGGTCAGAGCTATTGATTGTCATTTGTTATCATTGGGATTGAAAATGGTCATGACATCATGCTATTTAATCGTCTTTTTGACATCCCACATCTGTCAGGTGGATGGATTATCTTGGCAAAGGAGAAATGCTCACTAACAGGGATGTAAACAAATGTGTGCGCAAAATTTGAGCAAAATAACACATTTTTTTTGTGTCTATGAAACCTTTCTGGGATCTTTTTTATTTCATCTCGTGAAACATGGGACCAACGTTGGATTTATATGGTTGTTTTAGTGTAGATACAGAAAGCATTCAGACCCCTAGACATTTCCACAGTTTGTTACATCACAGCCTAATTCTAAATGGTTGTTTTAGTGTAGATACAGTGCATTCTGAAAGCATGCAGACCCCTAGACATTTCCACAGTTTGTTACCTTACAGCCTAATTCTAAAATTTGAAAAATGTTTTATCTGATCAATCTACACACAATACCCAATAATCTCAAACCATCTCAATTGGGCTGAGGCCAGGGGATTGTGGAGGCCAGGTCATCAGATGCAGAACTCCATCACTCTCCTTCTTGGTAAAATAGCCCTTACGTGACACTTGGCATTCAGGCCAAAGAGTTCAATATTGGTTTCACCGGACCAGAGAATCTGGTTTCTCATGGTCTGAGAGTCTTTAGGTGCCTTTTGGCAAACTCCAAGCTGGCTGTCATATGCCTTTTTACTGAGGAGTGGCTTCCATCTGGCCACTCTACCATAAAGGCCTGATTGGTTCCTCCTGTGTATAGCCTCCAAATTGACTCTGTACTGGTACCTCCTGTGTATAGCCTCCACATTGACTCTGTACTGGTACCCCCTGTATATAGCCTCCACATTGACTCTGTACCGGTACCTCCTGTATATAGCCTCCACATAGACTCTGTACCGGTACCTCCTGTATATAGCCTCCACATTGACTCTGTACTGGTACCCCCTGTATATAGCCTCCACATTGACGCTGTACTGGTACCCCCTGTATCTAGCCTCCACATTGACTCTGTACTGGTACCCCCTGTACATAGCCTCCACATTGACTCTGTACTGGTACCCCCTGTATATAGCCTCCACATTGACTCTGTACCGGTACCTCCTGTATATAGCCTCCACATAGACTCTGTACCGGTACCTCCTGTATATAGCCTCCACATTGACTCTGTACTGGTACCCCCTGTATATAGCCTCCACATTGACGCTGTACTGGTACCCCTGTATCTAGCCTCCACATTGACTCTGTACTGGTACCCCCTGTATATAGCCTCCACATTGACTCTGTACCGGTACCCCTGTATATAGCCTCCACATTGACTCTGTACTGGTACCCCCTGTATATAGCCTCCACATTGACGCTCTACTGGTACCCCCTGTATCTAGCCTCCACATTGACTCTGTACTGGTACCCCCTGTATATAGCCTCCACATTGACTCTGTACTGGTACCCCCTGTATATAGCCTCCACATTGACTCTGTACCGGTACCTCCTGTATATAGCCTCCACATAGACTCTGTACCGGTACCTCCTGTATATAGCCTCCACATTGACTCTGTACTGGTACCCCCTGTATATAGCCTCCACATTGACGCTGTACTGGTACCCCCTGTATCTAGCCTCCACATTGACTCTGTACTGGTACCCCCTGTATATAGCCTCCACATTGACTCTGTACCGGTACCCCCTGTATATAGCCTCCACATTGACTCTGTACTGGTACCCCCTGTATATAGCCTCCACATTGACTCTGTACTGGTACCTCCTGTATATAGCCTCCACATTGACTCTGTACTGGTACCCCCTGTATATAGCCTCCACATTGACTCTGTACCGGTACCCCCTGTATATAGCCTCCACATTGACTCTGTACCGGTACCCCCTGTATATAGCCTCCACATTGACTCTGTACTGGTACCCCCTGTATATAGCCTCCACATTGACTCTGTACTGGTACCCCCTGTATATAGCCTCCACATTGACTCTGTACTGGCACCCCCTGTATATAGCCTCCACGTTGACTCTGTACTGGTACCCCCTGTATATAGCCTCCACATTGACTCTGTACTGGTATCTCCTGTATATAGCCTCCACATTGACTCTGTACCGGTACCTCCTGTATATAGCCTCCACATTGACTCTGTACTGGTACCTCCTGTATATAGCCTCCACATTGACTCTGTACTGGTACCTCCTGTATATAGCCTCCACATTGACTCTGTACTGGTACCCCCTGTATACAGCCTCCACATTGACACTGTACTGGTACCTCCTGTATATAGCCTCCACATTAACTCTGTACTGGTAACCCCTGTATTTAGCCTCCACATTACCTCTGTATTGGTACCTCCTGTATATAGCCTCCACATTACCTCTGTACTGGTACCTCCTGTATATTGTCTCCACATTAACTCTGTACTGGTACCCCCTGTATACAGCCTCCACATTGACACTGTACTGGTACCTCCTGTATATAGCCTCCACATTACCTCTGTACTGGTACCCCCTGTATATAGCCTCCACATTGACTCTGTACTGGTACCTCCTATATATAGCCTCCACATTGACACTGTACTGGTACCTCCTGTATATAGCCTCCACATTGACTCTGTACTGGTACCTCCTGTATATAGCCTCCACATTGACTCTGTACTGGTACCCCCTGTATATAGCCTCCACATTGACTCTGTACTGGTACCTCCTATATATAGCCTCCACATTGACACTGTACTGGTACCTCCTGTATATAGCCTCCACATTGACTCTGTACTGGTACCCCCTGTATACAGCCTCCACATTGACTCTGTACTGGTACCCCCTGTATATAGCCTCCACATTGACTCTGTACTGGTACCTCCTGTATATAGCCTCCACATTGACTCTGTACTGGTACCTCCTGTATATAGCCTCCACATTGACTCTGTACCAGTACCCCATGTATACAGCCTCCACATTGACTCTGTACCAGTACCCCCTGTATACAGCCTCCACATTGACTCTGTACTGGTACCCCCTGTATTTAGCCTCCACATTGACTCTGTACTGGTACCTCCTGTATATAGCCTCCACATTGACTCTGTACTGGTACCCCCTGTATACAGCCTCCACATTGACTCTGTACTGGTACCTCCTGTATATAGCCTCCACATTGACTCTGTACTGGTACCTCCTGTATATACCCTCCACATTGACTCTGTACTGGTACCTCCTGTATATACCCTCCACATTGACTCTGTACTGGTACCTCCTGTATATAGCCTCCACATTGACTCTGTACTGGTACCTCCTGTATATAGCCTCCACATTGACTCTGTACTGGTACCTCCTGTATATAGCCTCCACATTGACTCTGTACTGGTACCTCCTGTATATAGCCTCCACATTGACTCTGTACTGGTACCTCCTGTATACAGCCTCCACATTGACTCTGTACTGGTACCTCCTGTATATAGCCTCCACATTGACTCTGTACTGGTACCTCCTGTATATAGCCTACACATTGACACTGTACTGGTACCTCCTGTATATAGCCTCCACATTGACTCTGTACTGGTACCTCCTGTATATAGCCTCCACATTGACTCTGTACTGGTACCTCCTGTATTTTGCCTCCACATTGACTCTGTACTGGTACCTCCTGTATATAGCCTCCACATTGACACTGTACTGGTACCTCCTGTATATAGCCTCCACATTGACTCTGTACTGGTACCTCCTGTATATAGCCTCCACATTAACTCTGTACTGGTACCTCCTGTATATAGCCTCCACATTGACTCTGTACTGGTACCTCCTGTATATAGCCTCCACATTAACTCTGTACTGGTACCTCCTGTATATATCCTCCACATTGACTCTGTACTGGTACCTCCTGTATATAGCCTCCACATTGACTCTGTACTGGTACCTCCTGTATATAGCCTCCACATTGACTCTGTACTGGTACCTCCTGTATATATCCTCCACATTGACTCTGTACTGGTACCTCCTGTATATAGCCTCCACATTGACTCTGTACTGGTACCTCCTGTATATAGCCTCCACATTGACTCTGTACTGGTACCTCCTGTATATAGCCTCCACATTGACTCTGTACTGGTACCCCCTGTATATAGCCTCCACATTGACTCTGTACTGGTACCTCCTGTATATAGCCTCCACATTGACTCTGTACTGGTACCTCCTGTATATAGCCTCCACATTGACTCTGTACTGGTACCTCCTGTATATAGCCTCCACATTGACTCTGTACTGGTACCTCCTGTATATAGCCTCCACATTGACTCTGTACTGGTACCTCCTGTATATAGCCTCCACATTGACACTGTACTGGTACCTCCTGTATATAGCCTCCACATTGACTCTGTACTGGTACCTCCTGTATATAGCCTCCACATTGACTCTGTACTGGTACCTCCTGTATTTTGCCTCCACATTGACTCTGTACTGGTACCTCCTGTATATAGCCTCCACATTGACACTGTACTGGTACCTCCTGTATATAGCCTCCACATTGACTCTGTACTGGTACCTCCTGTATATAGCCTCCACATTAACTCTGTACTGGTACCTCCTGTATATAGCCTCCACATTGACTCTGTACTGGTACCTCCTGTATATAGCCTCCACATTAACTCTGTACTGGTACCTCCTGTATATATCCTCCACATTGACTCTGTACTGGTACCTCCTGTATATAGCCTCCACATTGACTCTGTACTGGTACCTCCTGTATATAGCCTCCACATTGACTCTGTACTGGTACCTCCTGTATATATCCTCCACATTGACTCTGTACTGGTACCTCCTGTATATAGCCTCCACATTGACTCTGTACTGGTACCTCCTGTATATAGCCTCCACATTGACTCTGTACTGGTACCTCCTGTATATAGCCTCCACATTAACTCTGTACTGGTACCTCCTGTATATAGCCTCCACATTGACTCTGTACCGGTATCTCCTGTATATAGCCTCCACATTGACTCTGTACTGGTACCTCCTGTATATAGTCTCCACATTGACTCTGTACTGGTACCCCCTGTATATAGCCTCCACATGGACACTGTACTGGTACCCCCTGTATATAGCCTCCACATTGACTCTGTACTGGTACCTCCTGTATATAGCCTCCACATTGACTCTGTACTGGTACCTCCTGTATATAGCCTCCACATTGACTCTGTACTGGTACCCCCTGTATATAGCCTCCACATTGACTCTGTACTGGTACCCCCTGTATATAGCCTCCACATTGACTCTGTACTGGTACCTCCTGTATATAGCCTCCACATTGACTCTGTACTGGTACCCCTGTATATAGCCTCCACATTGACTCTGTACTGGTACCTCCTGTATATAGCCTCCACATTGACTCTGTACTGGTACCCCCTGTATACAGCCTCCACATTGACTCTGTACTGGTACCTCCTGTATATAGCCTCCACATTGACTCTGTACTGGTACCTCCTGTATATAGCCTCCACATTGACTCTGTACTGGTACCTCCTGTATATAGCCTCCACATTGACTCTGTACTGGTACCTCCTGTATACAGCCTCCACATTGACTCTGTACTGGTACCTCCTGTATATAGCCTCCACATTGACTCTGTACTGGTACCTCCTGTATACAGCCTCCACATTGACTCTGTACTGGTACCTCCTGTATATAGCCTCCACATTTGCCTCGTTATTGTTATTTTATTGTGTTACTTTTTTTTTCTTCTTTAGTTTATTTCGGAAACATTTTCTTAACTCTTATTTTTCTTAACTACATTGTTGGTTAAGGGCTTGTCAGTAATCATTTCACGGTAACGTCTACACCTGTTGTATTCAGCGTATGTGACAAATAACATTTGATTTGAACTAAATATGGAGTATGTCAGTTTCAATGTTAATGTCTTTAATTAAATTATATTTTTCAAATTCAGGTTGTCTGTTTATCTGCGTCATTCCTTGATCATTCCTTTTTCCCTCAGAACAGACTCAATTCGTCGGGGCATGGACTCTACAAGGTGTCAAAAAGCGCCCATGTTGACTCCAATGCTTCCCACAATTGTGTCAAGTTGGCTGGATGTCCTTTGGGTGCAGTGGAGGCTCCTCAGAGGAGGAAGGGGAGAACCATCATCCTCAGTTATTTTCAGAAAAATTAAAATGGTTGAATTTTTAAAAGTGGTCCTTTTAGATAAAACTATACTAAATATAATCACATCACCAAATAATTGATTAAAACATACTATTTTGCATCCTCCTCTGGGTACATTGACTTCAATACAAAACCTAGGAGGCTCATGGTTCTCAAGCCATTCCATAGACTTACACAGTAATTATGACAACTTCCGGAGGACGTCCTCCAACCTATCAGAGCTCTTGCAGCATGATCTGACATGTTGTCCACCCAATGAAAGGATCAGATAATGAATCTAGTACTGAAAGCATACGCTACAGCTAGCTAGTACTGCAGTGCATAACATATGGTGAGTAGTTGACTAAAAGAGAGAAAAATACAATAAATCAAATCAAATTTTATTTGTCACATACACATGGTTAGCAGATGTTAATGCGAGTGTAGCGAAATGCTTGTGCTTCTAGTTCCGACAATGCAGTAATAACCAACAAGTAATCTAGCTAACAATTCCAAAACTACTACCTTCTAGACACAAGTGTAAGGGGATAAGAATATGTACATAAAGATATATGAGTGAGTGATGGTACAGAGCGGCATAGGCAAGATACAGTAGATTGTATCGAGTACAGTATATACATATGAGATGAGTATGTAAACAAAGTGGCATAGTTAAAGTGGCTAGTGATACATGTATTACATAAAGATGCAGTAGATGATATAGAGTACAGTATATACATATACATATGAGATGAATAATGTAGGGTATGTAAACATTATATTAGGTAACATTGTTTAAAGTGGCTAGTGATATATTTTACATCATTTCCCATCAATTCCCATTATTAAAGTGGCTGGAGTTGAATCAGTGTGTTGGCAGCAGCCACTCAATGTTAGTGGTGGCCGTTTAACAGTCTGATGGCCTTGAGATAGAAGCTGTTTTTCAGTCTCTCTGTCCCAGCTTTGATGCACCTATACTGACCTCGCCTTCTGGATGATAGCGGGGTGAACAGGCAGTGGCTCGGGTGGTTGTTGTCCTTGATGATCTTTATGGCCTTCCTGTGACATCGGGTGGTGTAGGTGTCCTGGAGGGCAGGTAGTTTGCCCCCGGTGATGCGTTGTGCAGACCTCACTACCCTCGGAGAGCCTTACGGTTGTGGGCGGAGCAGTTGCCGTACCAGGCGGTGATACAGCCCGACAGGATGCTCTTGATTGTGCATCTGTAGAAGTTTGAGTGCTTTTGGTGACAAGCCAAATGTCTTCAGCCTCCTGAGGTTGAAGAGGCACTGCTGCGCCTTCTTCACGATGCTGTCTGTGTGGGTGGACCAATTCAGTTTGTCTGTGATGTGTACGCCGAGGAACTTAAAACTTACTACCCTCTCCACTACTGTCCCATCAATGTGGATAGGGGGGTGTTCCCTCTGCTGTTTCCTGAAGTCCACAATCATCTCCTTAGTTTTGTTGACGTTGAGTGTGAGGTTATTTTCCTGACACCACACTCCGAGGGCCCTCACCTCCTCCCTGTAGGCCGTCTCGTCGTTGTTGGTAATCAAGCCTACCACTGTTGTGTCGTCCGCAAACTTGATGATTGAGTTGGAGGCGTGCGTGGCCACGCAGTCGTGGGTGAACAGGGAGTTCAGGAGAGGGCTCAGAACGCACCCTTGTGGGGCCCCAGTGTTGAGGATCAGCGGGGTGGAAATGTTGTTGCCTACCCTCACCACCTGGGGGCGGCCCGTCAGGAAGTCCAGTACCCAATTGCACAGGGCGGGGTCGAGACCCAGGGTCTCGAGCTTGATGACGAGCTTGGAGGGCACTATGGTGTTAAATGCCGAGCTGTAGTCGATGAACAGCATTCTCACATAGGTATTCCTCTTGTCCAGATGGGTTAGGGCAGTGTGGTTGAGATTGCATCGTTGAACAGTTTTGAACAAAACAAAGGAGAAGCGAGATAGAGATTTTGTCAATTATTTTCCACTTTTATTTTCTCTTACTTATCTAGCAAATGCAGCTATCTAGTTTAGTCTATTGAAACACCCTGCTCAAACAGAGGGATGTTATGTTAGCTAGCTGGCTATGACTATCCAACACAACACTGGAACTCTTCCAAGTCAAGGCAAGCTTTTGGTTTTACTAATTTATTGCCACTGGGACCCGCCAAGGTAAGTGCTAAACTGCTTACTGACTGTACACTGTAACGTTACTGCATGATTGTAGCAGGTTTACTAACATGTTAGTTATATTAGCTCTGTTGACTATGATGTTATTTTAGCTAATATGGTGACAGCAATGTAAGCTGTGTGTAGCAGGTATGATATGGTTTGGCTTGGAAATGTTTTTTCTCCTGGTCACATACAGCTGATGTGTTGTGCATTGAAGTACAGAAACAAAGGGAAAAGGTGAGAGGAGGAGAGAAGGAATACAACGTGTCTGTAATGAAAGTGATCTGTGTTTATGCATGATCATGGGTGAATTCGTTCTGCCGATTCTGTGAACAAACGTTTCTTAAATGAAACAAAACCGGGATAAACATACCTGAATTTGTCCAATAGAACCTCTATTTCAGCTAGATGCAGGCGAGAGTGTGCAAGGCGATATTGAATGTGTCACTGTCTGTCACCTCAACATTTTCTCTCGACCAGTGTGCACCTACATTCTAAACTTTCATTCATAGGCTAGGTTGCTACCTCATGATGGGTAGAGGGGAAATTTTAGTATCATGTAGTAGCCTAAACCTATCGCTGTTACATTGAACAGGGTGACTGGATTATGAATGACAGTCATCTAATATGCTGTAGTAAATGGAAATGTTAGTATCATGTAGTATTGCGGTTACATGAATGGAATATGAATGACAGTCATCTAATATGCTGTAATAGAAATAAGACCATGCTCATGAAAAAACTAATCGTCCTGCCTCATCTTAAACGGCAGTGACCGCCACTGTTTGGATGGTGGACCATTCATGGTACACATGGGAACTGTTGAGCTGAAAAACCCAGCAGCGTTGCAGTTCTTGACACAAACCAGGGCGCCTGGCACCTACTACCATACCCTGTGCAAAGTAACTTACTAACTCTTGGTACACATGGGAAACTGTAGCGTTGTAGTTCTTGACACAAACCGGGCGCCTGGCACCCACCAATATCAAATCAAATCAAATCAAATCAAATTTATTTATATAGCCCTTCGTACATCAGCTGATATCTCAAAGTGCTGTACAGAAACCCAGCCTAAAACCCCAAACAGCAAACAATGCAGGTGTAAAAGCACGGTGGCTAGGAAAAACTCCCTAGAAAGGCCAAAACCTAGGAAGAAACCTAGAGAGGAACCAGGCTATGTGGGGTGGCCAGTCCTCTTCTGGCTGTGCCGGGTAGAGATTATAACAGAACATGACCAAGATGTTCAAATGTTCATAAATGACCAGCATGGTCGAATAATAATAAGGCAGAACAGTTGAAACTGGAGCAGCAGCACAGTCAGGTGGACTGGGGACAGCAAGGAGTCATCATGTCAGGTAGTCCTGGGGCACGGTCCTAGGGCTCAGGTCCTCCGAGAGAGAGAAAGAAAGAGAGAATTAGAGAGAGCATATGTGGGGTGGCCAGTCCTCTTCTGGCTGTGCCGGGTGGAGATTATAACAGAACGTGGCCAAGATGTTCAAATGTTCATAAATGACCAGCATGGTTGAATAATAGTAAGGCAGAACAGTTGAAACTGGAGCAGCAGCATGGCCAGGTGGACTGGGGACAGCAAGGAGTCATCATGTCAGGTAGTCCTGGGACATGGTCCTAGGGCCCAGGCCAGTTGAAACTGGAGCAGCAGCATGGCCAGGTGGACTGGGGACAGCAAGGAGTCATCATGTCAGGTAGTCCTGGGGCATGGTCCTAGGGCTCAGGTCCCCCGAGAGAGAGAAAGAAAGAGAGAAGGAGAGAATTAGAGAACGCACACTTAGATTCACACAGGACACCGAATAGGACAGGAGAAGTACTCCAGATATAACAAACTGACCCTAGCCCCCGACACATAAACTAATGCAGCATAAATACTGGAGGCTGAGACAGGAGGGTCAGGAGACACTGTGGCCCCATCCGAGGACACCCCGGACAGGGCCAAACAGGAAGGATATAACCCCACCCACTTTGCCAAAGCACAGCCCCCACACCACTAGAGGGATATCTTCAACCACCAACTTACCATCCTGAGACAAGGCCGAGTATAGCCCACAAAGATCTCCGCCACAGCTCAACCCAAGGGGGCGCCAACCCAGACAGGCCGACCACAACAGTGAATCAACCCACCCAGGTGACGCACCCCCAGGGACGGCATGAGAGAGCCCCAGTAAGCCAGTGACTCAGCCCCGTAACAGGGTAGAGGCAGAGAATCCCAGTGGAAAGAGGGGAATCGGCCAGGCAGAGACAGCAAGGGCGGTTCGTTGCTCCAGAGCCTTTCCGTTCACCTTCCCACTCCTGGGCCAGACTACACTCAATCATATGACCCACTGAAGAGATGCGTCTTCAGTAAAGACTTAAAGGTTGAGACCGAGTTTGCGTCTCTGACATGGGTAGGCAGACCGTTCCATAAAAATGGAGCTCTATAGGAGAAAGCCCTGCCTCCAGCTGTTTGCTTAGAAATTCTAGGGACAATTAGGAGGCCTGCGTCTTGTGACCGTAGCGTACGTGTAGGTATGTACGGCAGGACCAAATCAGAGAGATAGGTAGGAGCAAGCCCATGTAATGCTTTGTAGGTTAGCAGTAAAACCTTGAAATCAGCCCTTGCTTTGACAGGAAGCCAGTGTAGAGAGGCTAGCACTGGAGTAATATACCATACCCCGTTCAAAGACAAATATTTTGTCTTCCCCATTCACCCTCTGAATGGCACACATACACAATCCATGTCTCATTTGTCTTAAAAATCCTTATTTAACCTGTCCCCCCCCCCCCTCATCTGGATTTAACTAGTGACATCAATAAGGGATCATAGCTTTCACCTGGATTCACCTGGTCAGTCTAAGTCATGGAAGGAGCAGGTGTTCTTAATGTTTTGTAGACTCAGTGTATAGCACTACAGTTAATCAAGTGCTATTTGCATGTGATGCATTTGCTCTATTGTGTCCAGCAGGGCAAGTAGTTCTGACATCATAATACACCCTTCTGATAATCAAGTGATATTTGGAATGTCTGGGTGGTTCTATATGATGTCATAATACACCCCTCTGATAATCAAGGGCTATTTGCATGTGATGCATTTGTTCTGTTGTTTACAGGATGATTTGTATGGCATAGAGCGTGGCTTTAAGGGAAAAGTATGGTCACATCTAATAAAAACGAATGTGAAAAATGAACAGAGTATTAACACCAATGTGTGTTAACACGCTACCTATTCGTAGAAGTATTTATTAATCATCTACATATTCATATTAAGCTTCTACGTCTGTGTACAGAAACGTATTATTTGTAAGACGTAAGAGAAAATATATCAGCTTATTGTTAAATAATTATGACGTTCTTACCCACTCCAGCCAGCAGTCTTTCGGGTGATGCTTCTTGCGTGACGTATAATGGACGGGACGCTTCTTCAGGAACAACAACTCGGCTACTCTTTCAACCACCTCGGTAGCTTGCTAGCCAACATAAAACTGTCTAACTATCTAACTTAAAACCGAAATATTGACGCTTTAGACCACGGTTATGTACATTAGCTAATCTCAGTGTTTTAAACACAATTATTATGTTGACGTATCTACTGGTTAACTTTAACCTAATTTGCTTGTTCAATTTGCAAACTTTTGAAGATTGATACTGAGCCTAGCACTAGGCTATTCGCTAATGCTATTCGCTAATGCTAGCTAACTAGCTAGCTAACGTCCCTGACCATGAGCTCATTAAACTACTCATTCCCTGCTAAAGAAGAAGATATCTACTGGACGGAGAAAGAAGCTCTGGCCCTGAACATTGTCGTGAAAGAAGAAGAAGAGGATATTACAGTGAAAGGAGAGGAAGAACCTTTCAGAATGAAAAAGGAGGAAGAGGAGGCTGTTATAGGGAAAGAAGAGGAAGAACATTTTGGAGTGGAAGAGAGGATAGAGGCTGTCACAGGTAACACGGTCACCACCGATAAATCCATGATTATCGAAAACTTCAACAAGCATTTCTCAACGGCTGGCCATGCCTTCCTCCTGGCTACTCCAACTCCAACCTCGGCCAACAGCTCCGCCCCCCCCCCCCTCAGCTAGTCGCCCAAGCCTCTCCAGGTTCTCCTTTACCCAAATCCAGATAGCAGATGTTTTGAAAGAGCTGCAAAACCTGGACCCGTACAAATCAGCTGGGCTTGACAATCTGGACCCTCTATTTCTGAAACTATCCATCGCCATTGTCGCAACCCCTATTACCAGCCTGTTCAACCTCTCTTTCATATCGTCTGAGATCCCCCTCTTCAAAGGGGGAGACACCCTGGACCCAAACTATTACAGACCTATATCCGTCCTGCCCTGCCTATCTAAGGTCTTCGAAAGCCAAGTCAACAAACAGGTCACTGACCATCTCGAATCCCACCGTACCTTCTCCCGCTGTGCAATCTGGTTTCCGAGCCGGTCACGGGTGCACCTCAGCCACGCTCGAGGTACTAAACGATATCATAACCGCCATCGCTAAAAGACAGTACTGTGCAGCCGTCTTCATCGACCTGGCCAAGGCTTTCGACTCGGTCAATGCATTTAGTGGATATTATATATATATATGTTGAATATTTGTGAACGTCACTAAAAAATGATCCCTTTCGACAACGGGGAGATGTTACTGATGTGCTTTTGTGTCTTTGACGTAAAAACACGTTTTGGACTTATTTTAGGTTTAAGGAAGTGTGTAGATCACATTCTGTATCATATAGCGATGAAGGTTATATATTTACAACCACCTGCTGATAGGAATCCAGTGATGTCTGTGTCTTCAGTGTCATAGAACTGTGTAGTTTTTTGTGTTCTGACTTATAAAACAGGATTACGATTGTTAAAACTGGCCTCAGATTATTGAACATAATGAATAAAATAGGTAATGTAAACATATCAGTAATTACCACTAAGGCTTACAACATAATTTGTTTTAAAATCACACCAAGCTTGTTAAAACTGGTAAGAGGTTATTGAGGGATCTGATTTAACCTCCTAGCAAGAGTTGTGGAGGTTTCATTCAGGTCTGTATTTAAATAAACACTCTGTCTTTGGCAGGAGAAAGACCAGACTCAGAGGAACCAGAGACGTCCAAATCGGCAAAACAACACGACTGTTCCCACTGTGGAAAGAGTTTTACAGAGTTAGGCAACATGAAAAGGCATGAAAGGACACACACAGGTGAGAAGCCTCATCAATGCTCTCACTGTGGAAAAACTTTTACTGAGTTATGGAGCCTGAAAACACATGAGAGAATACACACAGGGGAGAAGTTGTACTACTGCTCCCAGTGTGGAAAGAGTTTTACCCGGTCAGGGCACATGAAAGAACATAAGAGAACACACACAGGGGAGAAGCCTTACCTCTGTTCCCAGTGTGGAATGAGTTTTACCACTTTAGAGTACCTGAAATCACATGAGCGAACACACACAAGAGAGAAGCCTTTCCACTGCTCACAGTGCAGAGAGATTTTCACCCAGTTAGGGAGCCTGAAAAGGCATGAAAGGACACACACAGTTGAGAAGCCTCATCATTGCTCTCACTGTGGGAAGACTTTTACCCAGTTAGGGAGCCTGAAAAGACATGAGAGAATACACACAGGGGAAAAGCCTCATCATTGCACTCACTGTGGGAAGACTTTTACCCAGTTAGGGGGCCTGAAAATGCATGAGAGAATACACACAGGGGAGAAGCCTTACTGCTGCCCCCAGTGTGGAAAGAGTTTTACCCGGTCAGAGCACATGAAAGAACATAAGAGAACACACACAGGAGAGAAGCCTTATTGCTGCTTCCAGTGTGGAAAGAGTTTTACCTACTTATGTAACCTGAAAACACACGAGAGAATACACACAGGGGAGAAGCCTTACCACTGCCCCCAGTGTGGAAAGGGTTTAACCAGTTAGGGGTCCTGAAACGACATGAGAGAAAACACACAGGAGATAAGGATGTAGGATGTTGAACTGTAGAACATTGGATGGATATAGGACAGATGCTGGCTGAACAGTAGGATATAGGACAGATATAGCCTCTGAACAGTAGGATATAGGACAGATATAGCCTCTGAACAGTAGGATATAGGACAGATATAGCCTCTGAACAGTATGATATAGGACAGATATAGCCTCTGAACAGTAGGATATAGGACAGATATAGCCTCTGAACAGTAGGATATAGGACAGATGCTGGCTGAACAGTAGGATATAGGAAAGATATAGCCTCTGAACAGTAGGATATAGGACAGATATAGCCTCTGAACAGTAGGATATCGGACAGATATAGCCTCTGAACAGTAGGATATAGGACCGATGCTGGCTGAACAGTAGGATATAGGACAGATATAGCCTCTGAACGGTGTATTTTCCATACTGCATGTATTATAGTGGATTTGTTTGCTGACATCACTAAGTCTAAATGTCCATGTAAATGGGCTAAGTCTAAATGTCCATGTAAATGGGCTAAGTCTTAATGTCGGTGTAAATGGGCTAAGTCTACTGTATTTTGTATATCGTACTTTGCTCTCATTTTGAGAGAAATAAAATCCAGTTCGATTCCCAACTCAGATCAGCTTTAATATTGAACATAGATTGTAACTCAGACCTTGGGGGAAGTTCTGCTTTAATATTGAAAAATAGATTGTAACTCAGACCTTGGGGGAAGTTCTGCTTTAATATTGAACATAGATTGTAACTCAGACCTTGGGGAAGTTCTGCTTTAATATTGAACATAGATTGTAACTCAGGCCTTGGGGGAAGTTCTGCTTTAATATTGAACATAGATTGTAACTCAGACCTTGGTGGAAGTTCTGCTTTAATATTGAACATAGATTGTAACTCAGACCTTGGGGGAAGTTCTGCTTTAATATTGAACATAGATTGTAACTCAGTCCTTGGGGAAGTTCTGCTTTAATATTGAACATAGATTGTTGATTCCATCAATGTAATTGTGTGCATCATTTTTCAATTTTGTAAATTAACAAAAATATAAACACAAAATGCATTAATTTCTAAGATTTGACTGATTTACAGAAAAAAGTAAATTTAAATAAATTCTTTAGGCCCTAATCTATGGTTTTCACATGACTGGGAATAGTGCTATGCATCTGTTGGTCAACAATACCTTAAGAAAAAGGTAGGGGTATGGATCAGAAAACCAGTCAGTATTTGATGTGTCCACCATTTGCCTAGAGTTGATCAGGCTTTTGATTGTGGCCTGTGGAATGTTGTCCCACTCCTCTTCAATGGCTGTGGAATGTTGTCCCACTCCTCTTCAATGGCTGTGGAATGTTGTCCCACTCCTCCTCTTCAATGGCTGTGGAATGTTGTCCCACTCCTCTTCAATGGCTGTGGAATGTTGTCCCACTCCTCCTCTTCAATGGCTGTGGAATGTTGTCCCACTCCTCTTCAATGGCTGTGGAATGTTGTCCCACTCCTCTTCAATGGCTGTGGAATGTTGTCCCACTCCTCTTCAATGGCTGTGGAATGTTGTCCCACTCCTCTTCAATGGCTGTGGAATGTTGTCCCACTCCTCTTCAATGGCTGTGGAATGTTGTCCCACTCCTCTTCAATGGCTGTGGAATGTTGTCCCCACTCCTCTTCAATGGCTGTGGAATGTTGTCCCACTCCTCCTCTTCAATGGCTGTGGAATGTTGTCCCACTCCTCCTCTTCAATGGCTGTGGAATGTTGTCCCACTCCTCCTCTTCAATGGCTGTGGAATGTTGTCCCACTCCTCTTCAATGGCTGTGGAATGTTGTCCCACTCCTCCTCAATGGCTGTGGAATGTTGTCCCACTCCTCCTCAATGGCTGTGGAATGTTGTCCCACTCCTCTTCAATGGCTGTGGAATGTTGTCCCACTCCTCCTCTTCAATGGCTGTGGAATGTTGTCCCACTCCTCCTCTTCAATGGCTGTGGAATGTTGTCCCACTCCTCCTCTTCAATGGCTGTGGAATGTTGTCCCACTCCTCTTCAATGGCTGTGGAATGTTGTCCCACTCCTCTTCAATGGCTGTGGAATGTTGTCCCACTCCTCCTCTTCAATGGCTGTGGAATGTTGTCCCACTCCTCCTCTTCAATGGCTGTGGAATGTTGTCCCACTCCTCTTCAATGGCTGTGGAATGTTGTCCCACTCCTCCTCTTCAATGGCTGTGGAATGTTGTCCCACTCCTCTTCAATGGCTGTGGAATGTTGTCCCACTCCTCTTCAATGGCTGTGGAATGTTGTCCCACTCCTCTTCAATGGCTGTGGAATGTTGTCCCACTCCTCCTCTTCAATGGCTGTGGAATGTTGTCCCACTCCTCCTCTTCAATGGCTGTGGAATGTTGTCCCACTCCTCTTCAATGGCTGTGGAATGTTGTCCCACTCCTCTTCAATGGCTGTGGAATGTTGTCCCACTCCTCTTCAATGGCTGTGGAATGTTGTCCCACTCCTCTTCAATGGCTGTGGAATGTTGTCCCACTCCTCCTCTTCAATGGCTGTGGAATGTTGTCCCACTCCTCTTCAATGGCTGTGCAAAGTTGCTGCATATTAGCGGGAACTGGAACACACTGTCGTACAAGGCAATCCAGAGCATCCCAAACATGCTCAAAGGTTGATATGTCTGGTGAGTATGCAGGCTGTGGAAGAACTGAGACATTTTTCAGCTTCCAGGAATTGTGTCCAGATTGTTCTGACATGGGGCCGTGCATTATCATGCTGAAACATGAGGTGATGGCGGTGGATGAATGGCACGACAATGGGCCTCAGGATCCTGTCACGGTATCTCTGTGTTCAAATGGCCAACGATTGAATCCAATTGTGTTCGTTGTCCGTAGCTTATGCCTGCCTATACCTTAGCCCTACCACCACCATGGGACACTCTGTTCACAACATTGACATCAGTAAACCGCTCGCTCACACAACACCATACATGTGAGGCCAGTTGGACGTACTGCCAAATTCTCTAAAACAACGTAGCTTATGGTAGAGAAATTAACATTAAATTCTCTGGCAACAGCTCTGGTGGACATTCATGTAGTCAGCATGCCAATTGCACGCTCCCTCAACTTGAGACATCTGTATCATTGTGTGACAAATCTGCACATTTTAGAGTGGCCTTTTATTGCCCCCAGCACAAGGTGCAACTGTGTAATGATCATGTGATAAAATAATGTATATGTTGAAAGATAATGGTAAAATAATTCCACTCTGAACCTTATAACTGTATGAAATTGATTAGAATCATAAAATTATAATCTGACGATGTGTGTAGTTTTAGTCAGAATTAGGTTAAACAATGTATCTGTATAGTGGAAAAACACAGACTGTCTGAGCAAGGTGTAGCGTAGGATTTGAACTTGTATGTGGGTGCCTAGGAAAATACCGTAGAACAATTAAAACTGTGTTTGAACCGACCTGGCTAGGCCTCGGAGGAACCTATGAGAGCACAGGGAGTACTTCTCAAGGTTTCCCTCATCTCGGGGGAATGGAACTGTCGGCTGGGTAGTGATACACAGTGGTGAGAACTACGGAGAAGGATACAACTCACCTACTGTTTGTGTGGAAGTATGTGTGTAGGATACCTACTGTTTGTGTGGAAGTATGTGCGTAGGATACCTACTGTTTGTGTGGAAGTATGTGCGTAGGATACCTACTGTTTGTGTGGAAGTATGTGCGTAGGATACCTACTGTTTGTGTGGAAGTATGTGAGTAGGATACCTACTGTTTGTGTGGAAGTATGTGAGTAGGATACCTACTGTTTGTGTGGAAGTATGTGCGTAGGATACCTACTGTTTGTGTGGAAGTATGTGAGTAGGATACCTACTGTTTGTGTGGAAGTATGTGCGTAGGATACCTACTGTTTGTGTGGAAGTATGTGCGTAGGATACCTACTGTTTGTGTGGAAGTATGTGAGTAGGATACCTACTGTTTGTGTGGAAGTATGTGAGTAGGATACCAGCTATAAAATGGATGTCTTTGTATAATGGACTTTAGAACGTTCTCTGAATAAACTGTACTATAAACTGTACTATAAACTGTACTATAAACTGTACTATGTTTTTGCATAAACTGAGTCTTTGACTAATTATTATTAAAACCCATGGTCGTACAGATCCCAGGTCAGTTATTATTAACCCCCATGGTCTCACAGATCCCAGGTCAGTTATTATTAACCCCATGGTCTCACAGATCCCAGGTCAGTTATTATTAACCCCATGGTCTCACAGATCCCAGGTCAGTTATTATTAACCCCCATGGTCTCACAGATCCCAGGTCAGTTATTATTAAACCCCATGGTCTTACAGATCCCAGGTCAGTTATTATTAACCCCATGGTCTCACAGATCCCAGGTCAGTTATTATTAAACCCCATGGTCTCACAGATCCCAGGTCAGTTATTATTAACCCCATGGTCTCACAGATCCCAGGTCAGTTATTATTAAACCCCATGGTCTCACAGATCCCAGGTCAGTTATTATTAACCCCATGGTCTCACAGATCCCAGGTCAGTTATTATTAACCCCATGGTCTCACAGATCCCAGGTCAGTTATTATTAAACCCCCATGGTCTTACAGTCCCAGGTCAGAGCTATTGATTGTCATTTGTTATCATTGGGATTGAAAATGGTCATGACATCATGCTATTTAATCGTCTTTTTGACATCCCACATCTGTCAGGTCGATGGATTATCTTGGCAAAGGAGAAATGCTCACTAACAGGGATGTAAACAAATGTGTGCGCAAAATTTGAGCAAAATAACACATTTTTTTGTGCCTATGAAACCTTTCTGGGATCTTTTTTTACTTCAGCTCGTGAAACATGGGACCAACGTTGGATTTATATGGTTGTTTTAGTGTAGATACAGAAAGCATTCAGACCCCTAGACATTTCCACAGTTTGTTACATTACAGCCTAATTCTAAATGGTTGTTTTAGTGTAGATACAGAAAGCATTCAGACCCCTAGACATTTCCACAGTTTGTTACATTACAGCCTAATTCTAAATGGTTGTTTTAGTGTAGATACATAAAGCATTCAGACCCCTAGACATTTCCGCAGTTTGTTACATTACAGCCTAATTCTAAATGGTTGTTTTAGTGTAGATACAGAAAGCATTCAGACCCCTAAACATTTCCACAGTTTGTTACATTACAGCCTAATTGTAAATGGTTGTTTTAGTGTAGATACAGTGCATTCTGAAAGCATGCAGACCCCTAGACATTTCCACAGTTTGTTACCTTACAGCCTAATTCTAAATGGATGTTTTAGTGTAGATACAGTGCATTCTGAAAGCATGCAGACCCCTAGACATTTCCACAGTTTGTTACCTTACAGCCTAATTCTAAATGGATGTTTTAGTGTAGATACAGTGCATTCTGAAAGCATGCAGACCCCTAGACATTTCCACAGTTTGTTACCTTACAGCCTAATTCTACAATTTGAAAAATGTTTTATCTGATCAATCTACACACAATACCCAATAATCTCAAACCATCTAAATTGGGCTGAGGCCAGGGGATTGTGGAGGCCAGGTCATCAGATGCAGAACTCCATCACTCTCCTTGGTAAAATAGCCCTTACATGACACTTGGCATTCAGGCCAAAGAGTTCAATCTTGGTTTCACCGGACCAGAGAATCTGGTTTCTCATGGTCTGAGAGTCTTTAGGTGCCTTTTGGCAAACTCCAAGCTGGCTGTCATATGCCTTTTTACTGAGGAGTGGCTTCCATCTGGCCACTCTACCATAAAGGCCTGATTGGTTCCTCCTGTGTATAGCCTCCAAATTGACTCTGTACTGGTACCCCTGTATATAGCCTCCAAATTGACTCTGTACTGGTACCTCCTGTGTATAGCCTCCACATTGACTCTGTACTGGTACCCCCTGTATATAGCCTCCACATTGACTCTGTACTGGTACCCCCTGTATATAGCCTCCACATTGACTCTGTACCGGTACCTCCTGTATATAGCCTCCACATAGACTCTGTACCGGTACCTCCTGTATATAGCCTCCACATTGACTCTGTACTGGTACCCCCTGTATATAGCCTCCACATTGACGCTGTACTGGTACCCCCTGTATCTAGCCTCCACATTGACTCTGTACTGGTACCCCCTGTATATAGCCTCCACATTGACTCTGTACCGGTACCCCCTGTATATAGCCTCCACATTGACTCTGTACTGGTACCCCCTGTATATAGCCTCCACATTGACTCTGTACTGTTACCTCCTGTATATAGCCTCCACATTGACTCTGTACCGGTACCCCCTGTATATAGCCTCCACATTGACTCTGCACCGGTACCCCCTGTATATAGCCTCCACATTGACTCTGTACCGGTACCCCCTGTATATAGCCTCCACATTGACTCTGTACCGGTACCCCCTGTATATAGCCTCCACATTGACTCTGTTCTGGTACCCCCTGTATATAGCCTCCACATTGACTCTGTACTGGTACCCCCTGTATATATCCTCCACATTGACTCTGTACTGGTACCCCCTGTATATAGCCTCCACATTGACTCTGTACAGGTACCCCCTGTATATAGCCTCCACATTGACTCTGTACTGGTACCTCCTGTATATAGCCTCCACATTGACTCTGTACCGGTACCTCCTGTATATAGCCTCCACATTGACTCTGTACCGGTACCTCCTGTATATAGCCTCCACATTGACTCTGTACTGGTACCCCCTGTATACAGCCTCCACATTGACACTGTACTGGTACCTCCTGTATATAGCCTCCACATTACCTCTGTACTGGTACCCCCTGTATATAGCCTCCACATTGACTCTGTACTGGTACCTCCTATATATAGCCTCCACATTGACACTGTACTGGTACCTCCTGTATATAGCCTCCACATTGACTCTGTACTGGTACCCCCTGTATCTAGCCTCCACATTGACTCTGTACTGGTACCCCCTGTATATAGCCTCCACATTGACTCTGTACTGGTACCTCCTGTATATAGCCTCCACATTGACTCTGTACTGGTACCCCTGTATACAGCCTCCACATTGACACTGTACTGGTACCTCCTGTATATAGCCTCCACATTACCTCTGTACTGGTACCCCTGTATATAGCCTCCACATTGACTCTGTACTGGTACCTCCTATATATAGCCTCCACATTGACACTGTACTGGTACCTCCTGTATATAGCCTCCACATTGACTCTGTACTGGTACCCCTGTATCTAGCCTCCACATTGACTCTGTACTGGTACCCCTGTATATAGCCTCCACATTGACTCTGTATCGGTACCCCCTGTATATAGCCTCCACATTGACTCTGTACTGGTACCCCTGTATATAGCCTCCACATTGACTCTGTACTGTTACCTCCTGTATATAGCCTCCACATTGACTCTGTACCGGTACCCCTGTATATAGCCTCCACATTGACTCTGCACCGGTACCCCCTGTATATAGCCTCCACATTGACTCTGTACTGGTACCCCCTGTATATAGCCTCTACATTGACTCTGTACTGGTACCCCTGTATATAGCCTCCACATTGACTCTGTTCTGGTACCCCCTGTATATAGCCTCCACATTGACTCTGTACTGGTACCCCTGTATATATCCTCCACATTGACTCTGTACTGGTACCCCTGTATATAGCCTCCACATTGACTCTGTACAGGTACCCCTGTATATAGCCTCCACATTGACTCTGTACTGGTACCTCCTGTATATAGCCTCCACATTGACTCTGTACTGGTACCTCCTGTATATAGCCTCCACATTGACTCTGTACTGGTACCTCCTGTATATAGCCTCCACATTGACTCTGTACTGGTACCTCCTGTATATAGCCTCCACATTGACTCTGTACTGGTACCTCCTGTATATAGCCTCCACATTGACTCTGTACTGGTACCCCCTGTATACTATCTCCACATTGACACTGTACTGGTACCCCCTGTATATAGCCTCCACATTGACTCTGTACTGGTACCCCCTGTATATAGCCTCCACATTGACTCTGTACTGGTACTTCCTTTATACAGCCTCCACATTGACTCTGTACTGGTACCTCCTGTATATAGCCTCCACATTGACTCTGTACTGGTACCCCCTGTATATAGCCTCCACATTGACTCTGTACTGGTACCCCTGTATATAGCCTCCACATTGACTCTGTACTGGTACCTCCTGTATATAGCCTCCACATTGACTCTGTACTGGTACCTCCTGTATATAGCCTCCACATTGACTCTGTACTGGTACCCCTGTATATAGCCTCCACATTGACTCTGTACTGGTACCTCCTGTATATAGCCTCCACATTGACTCTGTACTGGTACCTCCTGTATATAGCCTCCACATTGACAATGTACTGGTACCTCCTGTATATAGCCTCCACATTGACTCTGTACTGGTACCCCTGTATATAGCCTCCACATTGACTCTGTACTGGTACCTCCTATATATAGCCTCCACATTGACTCTGTACTGGTACCCCTGTATATAGCCTCCACATTGACTCTGTACTGTACCCCCTGTATACAGCCTCCACATTGACACTGTACTGGTACCTCCTGTATATAGCCTCCACATTGACTCTGTACTGGTACCTCCTGTATATAGCCTCCACATTGACTCTGTACTGGTACCCCTGTATACAGCCTCCACATTGACACTGTACTGGTACCTCCTGTATATAGCCTCCACATTGACTCTGTACTGGTACCTCCTGTATATAGCCTCCACATTGACTCTGTACTGGTACCTCCTGTATATAGCCTCCACATTGACTCTGTACTGGTACCCCTGTATACAGCCTCCACATTGACACTGTACTGGTTCCCCCTGTATATAGCCTCCACATTGACTCTGTACTGGTACCTCCTGTATACAGCCTCCACATTGACTCTGTACTGGTACCTCCTGTATATACCCTCCACATTGACTCTGTACTGGTACCCCCTGTATACATCCTCCACATTGACTCTGTACTGGTACCTCCTGTATATAGCCTCCACATTGACTCTGTACTGGTACCTCCTGTATACAGCCTCCACATTGATTCTGTACTGGTACCTCCTGTATATAGCCTCCACATTGACTCTGTACTGGTACCTCCTATATATAGCCTCCACATTGACTCTGTACTGGTACCTCCTGTATACAGCCTCCACATTGACTCTGTACTGGTACCTCCTGTATATAGCCTCCACATTGACTCTGTACTGGTACCCCCTGTATACAGCCTCCACATTGACTCTGTACTGGTACCTCCTGTATATAGCCTCCACATTGACTCTGTACTGGTACCTCCTGTATATAGCCTCCACATTGACTCTGTACTGGTACCTCCTGTATATAGCCTCCACATTGACTCTGTACTGGTACCTCCTGTATACAGCCTCCACATTGACTCTGTACTGATACCCCCTGTATATAGCCTCCACATTGACTCTGTACTGGTACCTCCTGTATATAGCCTCCACATTGACTCTGTACTGGTACCTCCTGTATATAGCCTCCACATTGACTCTGTACTGGTACCCCCTGTATATAGCCTCCACATTGACTCTGTACTGGTACCTCCTGTATATATCCTCCACATTGACTCTGTACTGGTACCTCCTGTATATAGCCTCCACATTGACTCTGTACTGGTACCCCCTGTATACAGCCTCCACATTGACTCTGTACTGGTACCTCCTGTATATAGCCTCCACATTGACTCTGTACTGGTACCTCCTGTATATAGCCTCCACATTGACTCTGTACTGGTACCCCCTGTATACAGCCTCCACATTGACTCTGTACTGGTACCTCCTGTATATAGCCTCCACATTGACTCTGTACTGGTACCCCCTGTATACAGCCTCCACATTGACTCTGTACTGGTACCTCCTGTATATAGCCTCCACATTGACTCTGTACTGGTACCCCCTGTATACAGCCTCCACATTGACTCTGTACTGGTACCTCCTGTATATAGCCTCCACATTGACTCTGTACTGGTACCCCAGTATACAGCCTCCACATTGACTCTGTACTGGTACCTCCTGTATATAGCCTCCACATTGACTCTGTACTGGTACCCCCAGTATATAGCCTCCACATTGACTCTGTACTGGTACCCCTGTATATAGCCTCCACATTGACTCTGTACTGGTACCCCTGTATATAGCCTCCACATTGACTCTGTACTGGTACCTCCTGTATATAGCCTCCACATTGACTCTGTACTGGTACCTCCTGTATATAGCCTCCACATTGACTCTGTACTGGTACCTCCTGTATATAGCCTCCACATTGACTCTGTACTGGTACCTCCTGTATATAGCCTCCACATTGACTCTGTACTGGTACCTCCTGTATATAGCCTCCACATTGACTCTGTACTGGTACCTCCTGTATATAGCCTCCACATTGACTCTGTACTGGTACCTCCTGTATATAGCCTCCACATTGACTCTGTACTGGTACCTCCTGTATATAGCCTCCACATTGACTCTGTACTGGTACCTCCTGTATATAGCCTCCACATTGACTCTGTACTGGTACCTCCTGTATATAGCCTCCACATTGACTCTGTACTGGCCTACCTCCTGTATACAGCCTCCACATTGACTCTGTACTGGTACCTCCTGTATATAGCCTCCACATTGACTCTGTACTGGTACCTCCTGTATATAGCCTCCACATTGACTCTGTACTGGTACCTCCTGTATATAGCCTCCACATTGACTCTGTACTGGTACCCCCTGTATATAGCCTCCACATTGACTCTGTACTGGTACCTCCTGTATATAGCCTCCACATTGACTCTGTACTGGTACCTCCTGTATATAGCCTCCACATTGACTCTGTACTGGTACCTCCTGTATATAGCCTCCACATTGACTCTGTACTGGTACCTCCTGTATATAGCCTCCACATTTGCCTCGTTATCGTTATTTTATTGTGTTACTTTTTTTTTCTTCTTTAGTTTATTTCAGAAACATTTTCTTAACTCTTATTTTTCTTAACTACATTGTTGGTTAAGGGCTTGTCAGTAATCATTTCACGGTAACGTCTACACCTGTTGTATTCAGCGTATGTGACAAATAACATTTGATTTGAACTAAATATGGAGTATGTCAGTTTCAATGTTAATGTCTTTAATTAAATTATATTTTTCAAATTCAGGTTGTCTGTTTATCTGCGTCATTCCTTGATCATTCCTTTTTCCCTCAGAACAGACTCAATTCGTCGGGGCATGGACTCTACAAGGTGTCAAAAAGCGCCCATGTTGACTCCAATGCTTCCCACAATTGTGTCAAGTTGGCTGGATGTCCTTTGGGTGCAGTGGAGGCTCCTCAGAGGAGGAAGGGGAGAACCATCATCCTCAGTTATTTTCAGAAAAATTAAAATGGTTGAATTTTTAAAAGTTGTCCTTTTTAGATAAAACTATACTAAATATAATCACATCACCAAATAATTGATTAAAACATACTATTTTGCATCCTCCTCTGGGTACATTGACTTCAATACAAAACCTAGGAGGCTCATGGTTCTCAAGCCATTCCATAGACTTACACAGTAATTATGACAACTTCCGGAGGACGTCCTCCAACCTATCAGAGCTCTTGCAGCATGATCTGACATGTTGTCCACCCAATGAAAGGATCAGATAATGAATCTAGTACTGAAAGCATACGCTACAGCTAGCTAGTACTGCAGTGCATAACATATGGTGAGTAGTTGACTAAAAGAGAGAAAAATACAATAAATCAAATCAAATTTTATTTGTCACATACACATGGTTAGCAGATGTTAATGCGAGTGTAGCGAAATGCTTGTGCTTCTAGTTCCGACAATGCAGTAATAACCAACAAGTAATCTAGCTAACAATTCCAAAACTACTACCTTCTAGACACAAGTGTAAGGGGATAAGAATATGTACATAAAGATATATGAGTGAGTGATGGTACAGAGCGGCATAGGCAAGATACAGTAGATGGTATTGAGTGCAGTATATACATATGAGATGAGTATGTAAACAAAGTGGCATAGTTAAAGTGGCTAGTGATACATGTATTACATAAAGATGCAGTAGATGATATAGAGTACAGTATATACATATACATATGAGATGAATAATGTAGGGTATGTAAACATTATATTAGGTAACATTGTTTAAAGTGGCTAGTGATATATTTTACATCATTTCCCATCAATTCCCATTATTAAAGTGGCTGGAGTTGAATCAGTGTGTTGGCAGCAGCCACTCAATGTTAGTGGTGGCCGTTTAACAGTCTGATGGCCTTGAGATAGAAGCTGTTTTTCAGTCTCTCTGTCCCAGCTTTGATGCACCTATACTGACCTCGCCTTCTGGATGATAGCGGGGTGAACAGGCAGTGGCTCGGGTGGTTGTTGTCCTTGATGATCTTTATGGCCTTCCTGTGACATCGGGTGGTGTAGGTGTCCTGGAGGGCAGGTAGTTTGCCCCCGGTGATGCGTTGTGCAGACCTCACTACCCTCGGAGAGCCTTACGGTTGTGGGCGGAGCAGTTGCCGTACCAGGCGGTGATACAGCCCGACAGGATGCTCTTGATTGTGCATCTGTAGAAGTTTGTGAGTGCTTTTGGTGACAAGCCAAATGTCTTCAGCCTCCTGAGGTTGAAGAGGCACTGCTGCGCCTTCTTCACGATGCTGTCTGTGTGGGTGGACCAATTCAGTTTGTCTGTGATGTGTACGCCGAGGAACTTAAAACTTACTACCCTCTCCACTACTGTCCCATCAATGTGGATAGGGGGGTGTTCCCTCTGCTGTTTCCTGAAGTCCACAATCATCTCCTTAGTTTTGTTGACGTTGAGTGTGAGGTTATTTTCCTGACACCACACTCCGAGGGCCCTCACCTCCTCCCTGTAGGCCGTCTCGTCGTTGTTGGTAATCAAGCCTACCACTGTTGTGTCGTCCGCAAACTTGATGATTGAGTTGGAGGCGTGCGTGGCCACGCAGTCGTGGGTGAACAGGGAGTTCAGGAGAGGGCTCAGAACGCACCCTTGTGGGGCCCCAGTGTTGAGGATCAGCGGGGTGGAAATGTTGTTGCCTACCCTCACCACCTGGGGCGGCCCGTCAGGAAGTCCAGTACCCAATTGCACAGGGCGGGGTCGAGACCCAGGGTCTCGAGCTTGATGACGAGCTTGGAGGGCACTATGGTGTTAAATGCCGAGCTGTAGTCGATGAACAGCATTCTCACATAGGTATTCCTCTTGTCCAGATGGGTTAGGGCAGTGTGCAGTGTGGTTGAGATTGCATCGTTGAACAGTTTTGAACAAAACAAAGGAGAAGCGAGATAGAGATTTTGTCAATTATTTTCCACTTTTATTTTCTCTTACTTATCTAGCAAATGCAGCTATCTAGTTTAGTCTATTGAAACACCCTGCTCAAACAGAGGGATGTTATGTTAGCTAGCTGGCTATGACTATCCAACACAACACTGGAACTCTTCCAAGTCAAGGCAAGCTTTTGGTTTTACTAATTTATTGCCACTGGGACCCGCCAAGGTAAGTGCTAAACTGCTTACTGACTGTACACTGTAACGTTACTGCATGATTGTAGCAGGTTTACTAACATGTTAGTTATATTAGCTCTGTTGACTATGATGTTATTTTAGCTAATATGGTGACAGCAATGTAAGCTGTGTGTAGCAGGTATGATATGGTTTGGCTTGGAAATGTTTTTTCTCCTGGTCACATACAGCTGATGTGTTGTGCATTGAAGTACAGAAACAAAGGGAAAAGGTGAGAGGAGGAGAGAAGGAATACAACGTGTCTGTAATGAAAGTGATCTGTGTTTATGCATGATCATGGGTGAATTCGTTCTGCCGATTCTGTGAACAAACGTTTCTTAAATGAAACAAAACCGGGATAAACATACCTGAATTTGTCCAATAGAACCTCTATTTCAGCTAGATGCAGGCGAGAGTGTGCAAGGCGATATTGAATGTGTCACTGTCTGTCACCTCAACATTTTCTCTCGACCAGTGTGCACCTACATTCTAAACTTTCATTCATAGGCTAGGTTGCTACCTCATGATGGGTAGAGGGGAAATTTTAGTATCATGTAGTAGCCTAAACCTATCGCTGTTACATTGAACAGGGTGACTGGATTATGAATGACAGTCATCTAATATGCTGTAGTAAATGGAAATGTTAGTATCATGTAGTATTGCGGTTACATGAATGGAATATGAATGACAGTCATCTAATATGCTGTAATAGAAATAAGACCATGCTCATGAAAAAACTAATCGTCCTGCCTCATCTTAAACGGCAGTGACCGCCACTGTTTGGATGGTGGACCATTCATGGTACACATGGGAACTGTTGAGCTGAAAAACCCAGCAGCGTTGCAGTTCTTGACACAAACCAGGGCGCCTGGCACCTACTACCATACCCTGTGCAAAGTAACTTACTAACTCTTGGTACACATGGGAAACTGTAGCGTTGTAGTTCTTGACACAAACCGGGGCGCCTGGCACCCACCAATATCAAATCAAATCAAATCAAATCAAATTTATTTATATAGCCCTTCGTACATCAGCTGATATCTCAAAGTGCTGTACAGAAACCCAGCCTAAAACCCCAAACAGCAAACAATGCAGGTGTAAAAGCACGGTGGCTAGGAAAAACTCCCTAGAAAGGCCAAAACCTAGGAAGAAACCTAGAGAGGAACCAGGCTATGTGGGGTGGCCAGTCCTCTTCTGGCTGTGCCGGGTAGAGATTATAACAGAACATGACCAAGATGTTCAAATGTTCATAAATGACCAGCATGGTCGAATAATAATAAGGCAGAACAGTTGAAACTGGAGCAGCAGCACAGTCAGGTGGACTGGGGACAGCAAGGAGTCATCATGTCAGGTAGTCCTGGGGCACGGTCCTAGGGCTCAGGTCCTCCGAGAGAGAGAAAGAGAGAGAGAATTAGAGAGAGCATATGTGGGGTGGCCAGTCCTCTTCTGGCTGTGCCGGGTGGAGATTATAACAGAACGTGGCCAAGATGTTCAAATGTTCATAAATGACCAGCATGGTTGAATAATAGTAAGGCAGAACAGTTGAAACTGGAGCAGCAGCATGGCCAGGTGGACTGGGGACAGCAAGGAGTCATCATGTCAGGTAGTCCTGGGACATGGTCCTAGGGCCCAGGCCAGTTGAAACTGGAGCAGCAGCATGGCCAGGTGGACTGGGGACAGCAAGGAGTCATCATGTCAGGTAGTCCTGGGGCATGGTCCTAGGGCTCAGGTCCTCCGAGAGAGAGAAAGAAAGAGAGAAGGAGAGAATTAGAGAACGCACACTTAGATTCACACAGGACACCGAATAGGACAGGAGATGTACTCCAGATATAACAAACTGACCCTAGCCCCCGACACATAAACTAATGCAGCATAAATACTGGAGGCTGAGACAGGAGGGGTCAGGAGACACTGTGGCCCCATCCGAGGACACCCCGGACAGGGCCAAACAGGAAGGATATAACCCCACCCACTTTGCCAAAGCACAGCCCCCACACCACTAGAGGGATATCTTCAACCACCAACTTACCATCCTGAGACAAGGCCGAGTATAGCCCACAAAGATCTCCGCCACAGCTCAACCCAAGGGGGGCGCCAACCCAGACAGGCCGACCACAACAGTGAATCAACCCACCCAGGTGACGCACCCCCAGGGACGGCATGAGAGAGCCCCAGTAAGCCAGTGACTCAGCCCCGTAACAGGGTAGAGGCAGAGAATCCCAGTGGAAAGAGGGGAATCGGCCAGGCAGAGACAGCAAGGGCGGTTCGTTGCTCCAGAGCCTTTCCGTTCACCTTCCCACTCCTGGGCCAGACTACACTCAATCATATGACCCACTGAAGAGATGAGTCTTCAGTAAAGACTTAAAGGTTGAGACCGAGTTTGCGTCTCTGACATGGGTAGGCAGACCGTTCCATAAAAATGGAGCTCTATAGGGAGAAAGCCCTGCCTCCAGCTGTTTGCTTAGAAATTCTAGGGACAATTAGGAGGCCTGCGTCTTGTGACCGTAGCGTACGTGTAGGTATGTACGGCAGGACCAAATCAGAGAGATAGGTAGGAGCAAGCCCATGTAATGCTTTGTAGGTTAGCAGTAAAACCTTGAAATCAGCCCTTGCTTTGACAGGAAGCCAGTGTAGAGAGGCTAGCACTGGAGTAATATACCATACCCCGTTCAAAGACAAATATTTTGTCTTCCCCATTCACCCTCTGAATGGCACACATACACAATCCATGTCTCATTTGTCTTAAAAATCCTTATTTAACCTGTCCCCCCCCCCCCCTCATCTGGATTTAACTAGTGACATCAATAAGGGATCATAGCTTTCACCTGGATTCACCTGGTCAGTCTAAGTCATGGAAGGAGCAGGTGTTCTTAATGTTTTGTAGACTCAGTGTATAGCACTACAGTTAATCAAGTGCTATTTGCATGTGATGCATTTGCTCTATTGTGTCCAGCAGGGCAAGTAGTTCTGACATCATAATACACCCTTCTGATAATCAAGTGATATTTGGAATGTCTGGGTGGTTCTATATGATGTCATAATACACCCCTCTGATAATCAAGGGCTATTTGCATGTGATGCATTTGTTCTGTTGTTTACAGGATGATTTGTATGGCATAGAGCGTGGCTTTAAGGGAAAAGTATGGTCACATCTAATAAAAACGAATGTGAAAATGAACAGAGTATTAACACCAATGTGTGTTAACACGCTACCTATTCGTAGAAGTATTTATTAATCATCTACATATTCATATTAAGCTTCTACGTCTGTGTACAGAAACGTATTATTTGTAAGACGTAAGAGAAAATATATCAGCTTATTGTTAAATAATTATGACGTTCTTACCCACTCCAGCCAGCAGTCTTTCGGGTGATGCTTCTTGCGTGACGTATAATGGACGGGACGCTTCTTCAGGAACAACAACTCGGCTACTCTTTCAACCACCTCGGTAGCTTGCTAGCCAACATAAAACTGTCTAACTATCTAACTTAAAACCGAAATATTGACGCTTTAGACCACGGTTATGTACATTAGCTAATCTCAGTGTTTTAAACACAATTATTATGTTGACGTATCTACTGGTTAACTTTAACCTAATTTGCTTGTTCAATTTGCAAACTTTTGAAGATTGATACTGAGCCTAGCACTAGGCTATTCGCTAATGCTATTCGCTAATGCTAGCTAACTAGCTAGCTAACGTCCCTGACCATGAGCTCATTAAACTACTCATTCCCTGCTAAAGAAGAAGATATCTACTGGACGGAGAAAGAAGCTCTGGCCCTGAACATTGTCGTGAAAGAAGAAGAAGAGGATATTACAGTGAAAGGAGAGGAAGAACCTTTCAGAATGAAAAAGGAGGAAGAGGAGGCTGTTATAGGGAAAGAAGAGGAAGAACATTTTGGAGTGGAAGAGAGGATAGAGGCTGTCACAGTGGAAGAGGAAGACGCTTTCAGAATGAAAAAGGAGGAAGAGGAGACTATCACATTGAAAGAAGAAGAGGAGGATGTTACCGTGGAAAAATATAAAGAACCTTTAGTAGTGAAAGGGGGGATGGAGACAGCCAGAGTGGAAGAGGAGGATGTTATAGGGGGGAAAGAGGAAGAACCTTTTAGAGAGGAAGAGGATGCTATCTCAATAAAGGTGAAGGAGGAAGACGTTTTGGGAGTGAAAGAGGAGGAGACAGAAGATCCGATTGACACCAGTGAGTACTGTCTTCAACAAGGACACACTATGCAGTTGTTGAACTATAATATATTTTTAAAATCATGATGAATGTGGTCATTTTAAGCCCTGTTTCGACATATTCATGCCTCTTGTAAGACTCTGTGATTGCAATAGACGATCATAAGTTCACCATTTGTTTGATGTTCTCATTCACACAGGAGAGAGACATGACTATGGTGGATCCTCTGGGGAGCCTCAACAACATCCTGATGCTGACGAGGCAGAGAAGAGTCTCTCCAGATCAGAACACCAGATGGTACAGCTTGGTCTGGTCTAGCATACAGCTTGCTCTATCTGGGTCTGGGCTGTGTTTCTGTAAAGCACTTTATGTCAACAGTGACATCAGCATCCATAATGATATGTGTCTGTGTCCCCTCTTTATGGTTACCAGGACAATGCTAGCCCTTCCTCCCTCCCGGAGTCCCTGTATCGTGCCTCTCCCGGTAGCACCTTACTGCTGGGTATGAAGAGGTTGTCTGTGCTGCTGGTGGACTGCAGGAAAACAACGGGGCTGAGTGGAACTGTGAGAGGAGGAGAAGAGAAGAAAGGATCAGATTTGACACACCAAAGTAAGTGCTGTAGTTGGAACAAATACAATAGATCTGCCCACTGGTATCTGTTACCAGGACAACCAGCAGAGTTCTGTTAGTTGACAGGAAGATAGACTGGTATCTGTTATCAGGACAACCAGCAGAGTTCTGTTAGTTGACAGGAAGATAGACTGGTGTATATGGATGTTATGAATATCATAACACTGAAAAAGGATTCTGCCAATGAAAAGAGAGAAACCAATAGACCATGTAAAACCTTGATGAAAGTTAGCTTTGGAGAGAAACCAATAGACCATATAAAACCTTGATGAAAGTTCGCTTTAGAGAGAAACCAATAGACCATATAAAACCTTGATGAAAGTTAGATTTAGAGAGAAAGTTTCAAGATGATCTGATGTAAGGTGCATGTTTTACAAAAACATTATGGATGTTACATTGCCTGTCCCAGTCAACCCCCCTATCTTTACAAGACTCTAGAATAGGCTAATTCAACTCCAGACACTTCAACCGATTGAGCTATACAAAAGGTACCAGTTGGACAGCTCCATCTGTGACGTTTCAAGCTGTGGAGTGAGTTTAAAAGGTACCAGTTGGACAGCTCCATCTGTGACGTTTCAAGCTGTGGAGTGAGTTTAAAAGGTACCAGTTGGACAGCTCCATCTGTGAGGTTTCAAGCTGTGGAGTGAGTTTAAAAGGTACCAGTTGGACAGCTCCATCTGTGACGTTTCAAGCTGTGGAGTGAGTTTACGGTGCGTTCCGTTACACATGTTCAGGTTGACTTTCCCACTGAATCGACCATACAGTGGGGGGAAAAAGTATTTAGTCAGCCACCAATTGTGCAAGTTCTTCCACTTAAAAAGGAGAGAGGCCTGTAATTTTCATCATAGGTACACTTCAACTATAACAGACAAAATGAGAAAAAAAATCCAGAAAATCATATTGTAGGATTTTTAATGAATTTATTTGCAAATTATGGTGGAAAATAAGTATTTGGTCAATAACAAAAGTTTATCTCAATACTTTGTTATATACCCTGTGTTGGCAATGACAGAGGTCAAAGTTTTCTGTAAGTCTTCACAAGGTTTTCACACACTGTTGCTGGTATTTTGGCCCATTCCTCTATGCAGATCTCCTCTAGAGCAGTGATGTTTTGAGGCTGTTGCTGGGCAACACTGACTTTCAACTCCCTCCAAAGATTTTCTATGGGGTTGAGATCTGGAGACTGGCTAGGCCACTCCAGGACCTTGAAATGCTTCTTACGAAGCCACTCCTTCGTTGCCCGGGTGGTGTGTTTGGGATCATTGTCATGTTGAAAGACCCAGCCACGGTTCATCTTCAATGCCCTTGCTGATGGAAGGAGGTTTTCACTCAAAATCTCACAATACATGGCCCCATTCTTTCCTTTACACTGATCAGTCGTCCTGGTCCCTTTGCAGAAAAACAGCCCCAAAGCATGATGTTTCCACCCCCATGCTTCACAGTAGGTATGGTGTTCTTTGGATGCAACTCGGCATTCTTTGTCCTCCAAACACGACGAGTTGAGTTTTTACCAAAAAGTTATATTTTGGTTTCATCTGACCATTTGACAATAGCCTGCAAAATAATGTCATACTTTCCAGGTCCATACCCAAACAGTTCGAACTACTAATTTGAAAAATTACTCTCTCCAGAAATAAGTCTCTCACTGTGGCCGCCTTCTACCGACCTCCCTCAGCTCCCAGCTGTGCCCTGGACACCATTTGTGAATTGATCGCCCCCCATCTAGCTTCAGAGTTTGTTCTGTTAGGTGACCTAAACTGGGATATGCTTAACACCCCGGCAGTCCTACAATCTAAGCTAGATGCCCGCAATCTCACACAAATCATCAAGGAACCCACCAGGTACAACCCTAAATCTGTAAATAAGGGCACCCTCATAGACGTCATCCTGACCAACTGGCCCTCCAAATACACCTCCGCTGTCTTCAACCAGGATCTCGGCGATCACTGCCACATTGCCTGTATCCGCTACGGATCCGCAGTCAAACGACCACCCCTCATCACTGTCAAACGCTCCCTAAAACACTTCTGCGATCAGGCCTTTCTAATAGACCTGGCCCGGGTATCCTGGAATGACATTGACCTCATCCCGTCAGTTGAGGATACCTGGTCATTCTTTAAAAGTAACTTCCTCACCATTTTAGATAAGCATGCTCCGTTCAAAAAATGCAGAACTAAGAACAGATATAGCCCTTGGTTCACTCCAGACCTGACTGCCCTCGACCAGTACAAAAACATCCTGTGGCGGACTGCAATAGCATCGAATAGTCCCCGTGATATGCAACTGTTCAGGGAAGTCAGGAACCAATACACGCAGTCAGTCAGGAAAGCCAAGGCCATTTTCTTCAGGCAGAAATTTGCATCCTGTAACTCTAAGTCCAAAAAGTTCTGGGACACTGTAAAATCCATGGAGAACAAGAGCACCTCCTCCCAGCTGCCCACTGCACTGAGGCTAGGTAACACGGTCACCACCGATAAATCCATGATTATCGAAAACTTCAACAAGCATTTCTCAACGGCTGGCCATGCCTTCCTCCTGGCTACTCCAACTCCAACCTCGGCCAACAGCTCCGCCCCCCCCCCCTCAGCTAGTCGCCCAAGCCTCTCCAGGTTCTCCTTTACCCAAATCCAGATAGCAGATGTTTTGAAAGAGCTGCAAAACCTGGACCCGTACAAATCAGCTGGGCTTGACAATCTGGACCCTCTATTTCTGAAACTATCCATCGCCATTGTCGCAACCCCTATTACCAGCCTGTTCAACCTCTCTTTCATATCATCTGAGATCCCCCTCTTCAAAGGGGGAGACACCCTGGACCCAAACTATTACAGACCTATATCCGTCCTGCCCTGCCTATCTAAGGTCTTCGAAAGCCAAGTCAACAAACAGGTCACTGACCATCTCGAATCCCACCGTACCTTCTCCCGCTGTGCAATCTGGTTTCCGAGCCGGTCACGGGTGCACCTCAGCCACGCTCCAGGTACTAAACGATATCATAACCGCCATCGCTAAAAGACAGTACTGTGCAGCCGTCTTCATCGACCTGGCCAAGGCTTTCGACTCGGTCAATGCATTTAGTGGATATTATATATATATATGTTGAATATTTGTGAACGTCACTAAAAAATTATCCCTTTCGACAACGGGTAAATGTTACTGATGTGCTTTTGTGTCTTTGACGTAAAAACACGTTTTGGACTTATTTTAGGTTTAAGGAAGTGTGTAGATCACATTCTGTATCATATAGCGATGAAGGTTATATTATATATTTACAACCACCTGCTGATAGGAATCCAGTGATGTCTGTGTCTTCAGTGTCATAGAACTGTGTAGTTTTTTGTGTTCTGACTTATAAAACAGGATTACGATTGTTAAAACTGGCCTCAGATTATTGAACATAATGAATAAAATAGGTAATGTAAACATATCAGTAATTACCACTAAGCCTTACAACATAATTTGTTTTAAAATCACACCAAGCTTGTTAAAACTGGTAAGAGGTTATTGAGGGATCTGATTTAACCTCCTAGCAAGAGTTGTGGAGGTTTCATTCAGGTCTGTATTTAAATAAACACTCTGTCTTTGGCAGGAGAAAGACCAGACTCAGAGGAACCAGAGACGTCCAAATCGGCAAAACAACACGACTGTTCCCACTGTGGAAAGAGTTTTACAGAGTTAGGCAACATGAAAAGGCATGAAAGGACACACACAGGTGAGAAGCCTCATCAATGCTCTCACTGTGGAAAAACTTTTACTGAGTTATGGAGCCTGAAAACACATGAGAGAATACACACAGGGGAGAAGTTGTACTACTGCTCCCAGTGTGGAATGAGTTTTACCCACGTATGTAACCTGAAAACACATGAGAGATTACACACAGGGGAAAAGCCTTACCACTGCTCCCAGTGTGGAAAGAATTTTACCCGGTCAGGGCACATGAAAGAACATAAGAGAACACACACAGGGGAGAAGCCTTACCTCTGTTCCCAGTGTGGAATGAGTTTTACCCACGTATGTAACCTGAAAACACATGAGAGATTACACACAGGGGAAAAGCCTTACCACTGCTCCCAGTGTGGAAAGAATTTTACCCGGTCAGGGCACATGAAAGAACATAAGAGAATGCACACATTGGATAAGCCTTACCTCTGTTCCCAATGTGGAAAGAGTTTTACCCACTTATGTAACCTGAAAACACATGAGAGGTTACACACCGGGGAGAAGGATTATGAATGCTCTCCGTGTGGATTGAGTTTTACCACTTTAGAGTACCTGAAATCACATGAGCGAACACACACAAGAGAGAAGCCTTTCCACTGCTCACAGTGCAGAGAGATTTTCACCCAGTTAGGGAGCCTGAAAAGGCATGAAAGGACACACACAGTTGAGAAGCCTCATCATTGCTCTCACTGTGGGAAGACTTTTACCCAGTTAGGGAGCCTGAAAAGACATGAGAGAATACACACAGGGGAAAAGCCTCATCATTGCACTCACTGTGGGAAGACTTTTACCCAGTTAGGGGGCCTGAAAATGCATGAGAGAATACACACAGGGGAGAAGCCTTACTGCTGCCCCCAGTGTGGAAAGAGTTTTACCCGGTCAGAGCACATGAAAGAACATAAGAGAACACACACAGGAGAGAAGCCTTATTGCTGCTTCCAGTGTGGAAAGAGTTTTACCTACTTATGTAACCTGAAAACACACGAGAGAATACACACAGGGGAGAAGCCTTACCACTGCCCCCAGTGTGGAAAGGGTTTTAACCAGTTAGGGGTCCTGAAACGACATGAGAGAAAACACACAGGAGATAAGGATGTAGGATGTTGAACTGTAGAACATTGGATGGATATAGGACAGATGCTGGCTGAACAGTAGGATATAGGACAGATATAGCCTCTGAACAGTAGGATATAGGACAGATATAGCCTCTGAACAGTAGGATATAGGACAGATATAGCCTCTGAACAGTATGATATAGGACAGATATAGCCTCTGAACAGTAGGATATAGGACAGATATAGCCTCTGAACAGTAGGATATAGGACAGATGCTGGCTGAACAGTAGGATATAGGAAAGATATAGCCTCTGAACAGTAGGATATAGGACAGATATAGCCTCTGAACAGTAGGATATCGGACAGATATAGCCTCTGAACAGTAGGATATAGGACAGATGCTGGCTGAACAGTAGGATATAGGACAGATATAGCCTCTGAACGGTGTATTTTCCATACTGCATGTATTATAGTGGATTTGTTTGCTGACATCACTAAGTCTAAATGTCCATGTAAATGGGCTAAGTCTAAATGTCCATGTAAATGGGCTAAGTCTTAATGTCGGTGTAAATGGGCTAAGTCTACTGTATTTTGTATATCGTACTTTGCTCTCATTTTGAGAGAAATAAAATCCAGTTCGATTCCCAACTCAGTAACTCAGATCAGCTTTAATATTGAACATAGATTGTAACTCAGACCTTGGGGGAAGTTCTGCTTTAATATTGAAAAATAGATTGTAACTCAGACCTTGGGGGAAGTTCTGCTTTAATATTGAACATAGATTGTAACTCAGACCTTGGGGGAAGTTCTGCTTTAATATTGAACATAGATTGTAACTCAGGCCTTGGGGGAAGTTCTGCTTTAATATTGAACATAGATTGTAACTCAGACCTTGGTGGAAGTTCTGCTTTAATATTGAACATAGATTGTAACTCAGACCTTGGGGGAAGTTCTGCTTTAATATTGAACATAGATTGTAACTCAGTCCTTGGGGGAAGTTCTGCTTTAATATTGAACATAGATTGTTGATTCCATCAATGTAATTGTGTGCATCATTTTTCAATTTTGTAAATTAACAAAAATATAAACACAAAATGCATTAATTTCTAAGATTTGACTGATTTACAGAAAAAAGTAAATTTAAATAAATTCTTTAGGCCCTAATCTATGGTTTTCACATGACTGGGAATAGTGCTATGCATCTGTTGGTCAACAATACCTTAAGAAAAAGGTAGGGGTATGGATCAGAAAACCAGTCAGTATTTGATGTGTCCACCATTTGCCTAGAGTTGATCAGGCTTTTGATTGTGGCCTGTGGAATGTTGTCCCACTCCTCTTCAATGGCTGTGGAATGTTGTCCCACTCCTCTTCAATGGCTGTGGAATGTTGTCCCACTCCTCCTCTTCAATGGCTGTGGAATGTTGTCCCACTCCTCTTCAATGGCTGTGGAATGTTGTCCCACTCCTCCTCTTCAATGGCTGTGGAATGTTGTCCCACTCCTCTTCAATGGCTGTGGAATGTTGTCCCACTCCTCCTCTTCAATGGCTGTGGAATGTTGTCCCACTCCTCTTCAATGGCTGTGGAATGTTGTCCCACTCCTCTTCAATGGCTGTGGAATGTTGTCCCACTACTCTTCAATGGCTGTGGAATGTTGTCCCACTCCTCTTCAATGGCTGTGGAATGTTGTCCCACTCCTCCTCTTCAATGGCTGTGGAATGTTGTCCCACTCCTCCTCTTCAATGGCTGTGGAATGTTGTCCCACTCCTCCTCTTCAATGGCTGTGGAATGTTGTCCCACTCCTCCTCTTCAATGGCTGTGGAATGTTGTCCCACTCCTCTTCAATGGCTGTGGAATGTTGTCCCACTACTCTTCAATGGCTGTGGAATGTTGTCCCACTCCTCTTCAATGGCTGTGGAATGTTGTCCCACTCCTCTTCAATGGCTGTGGAATGTTGTCCCACTCCTCCTCTTCAATGGCTGTGGAATGTTGTCCCACTCCTCCTCTTCAATGGCTGTGGAATGTTGTCCCACTCCTCTTCAATGGCTGTGGAATGTTGTCCCACTACTCTTCAATGGCTGTGGAATGTTGTCCCACTCCTCTTCAATGGCTGTGGAATGTTGTCCCACTCCTCCTCTTCAATGGCTGTGGAATGTTGTCCCACTCCTCTTCAATGGCTGTGGAATGTTGTCCCACTCCTCTTCAATGGCTGTGGAATGTTGTCCCACTCCTCTTCAATGGCTGTGGAATGTTGTCCCACTCCTCCTCTTCAATGGCTGTGGAATGTTGTCCCACTCCTCTTCAATGGCTGTGGAATGTTGTCCCTCCTCCTCTTCAATGGCTGTGGAATGTTGTCCCACTCCTCTTCAATGGCTGTGGAATGTTGTCCCACTCCTCTTCAATGGCTGTGGAATGTTGTCCCACTCCTCTTCAATGGCTGTGGAATGTTGTCCCCTCCTCCTCTTCAATGGCTGTGGAATATTGTCCCACTCCTCTTCAATGGCTGTGGAATGTTGTCCCACTCCTCTTCAATGGCTGTGGAATGTTGTCCCACTCCTCTTCAATGGCTGTGGAATGTTGTCCCACTCCTCTTCAATGGCTGTGGAATGTTGTCCCACTCCTCTTCAATGGCTGTGGAATGTTGTCCCACTCCTCTTCAATGGCTGTGGAATGTTGTCCCACTCCTCCTCTTCAATGGCTGTGGAATGTTGTCCCACTCCTCCTCTTCAATGGCTGTGGAATGTTGTCCCACTCCTCCTCTTCAATGGCTGTGGAATGTTGTCCCCTCCTCTTCAATGGCTGTGGAATGTTGTCCCACTCCTCTTCAATGGCTGTGGAATGTTGACTCCTCCTCTTCAATGGCTGTGGAATGTTGTCCCACTCCTCCTCTTCAATGGCTGTGGAATGTTGTCCCACTCCTCCTCTTCAATGGCTGTGGAATGTTGTCCCACTCCTCCTCTTCAATGGCTGTGGAATGTTGTCCCACTCCTCTTCAATGGCTGTGGAATGTTGTCCCCACTCCTCTTCAATGGCTGTGGAATGTTGTCCCCACTCCTCTTCAATGGCTGTGGAATGTTGTCCCACTCCTCCTCTTCAATGGCTGTGGAATGTTGTCCCACTCCTCTTCAATGGCTGTGGAATGTTGTCCCCACTCCTCTTCAATGGCTGTGGAATGTTGTCCCCACTCCTCTTCAATGGCTGTGGAATGTTGTCCCACTCCTCTTCAATGGCTGTGGAATGTTGTCCCACTCCTCTTCTTCAATGGCTGTGGAATGTTGTCCCACTCCTCCTCTTCAATGGCTGTGGAATGTTGTCCCACTCCTCCTCTTCAATGGCTGTGGAATGTTGTCCCACTCCTCCTCTTCAATGGCTGTGGAATGTTGTCCCACTCCTCTTCAATGGCTGTGGAATGTTGTCCCACTCCTCTTCAATGGCTGTGGAATGTTGTCCCACTCCTCTTCAATGGCTGTGGAATGTTGTCCCACTCCTCTTCAATGGCTGTGCAAAGTTGCTGCATATTAGCGGGAACTGGAACACACTGTCGTACAAGGCAATCCAGAGCATCCCAAACATGCTCAAAGGTTGATATGTCTGGTGAGTATGCAGGCTGTGGAAGAACTGAGACATTTTTCAGCTTCCAGGAATTGTGTCCAGATTGTTCTGACATGGGGCCGTGCATTATCATGCTGAAACATGAGGTGATGGCGGTGGATGAATGGCACGACAATGGGCCTCAGGATCCTGTCACGGTATCTCTGTGTTCAAATGGCCAACGATTGAATCCAATTGTGTTCGTTGTCCGTAGCTTATGCCTGCCTATACCTTAGCCCTACCACCACCATGGGACACTCTGTTCACAACATTGACATCAGTAAACCGCTCGCTCACACAACACCATACATGTGAGGCCAGTTGGACGTACTGCCAAATTCTCTAAAACAACGTAGCTTATGGTAGAGAAATTAACATTAAATTCTCTGGCAACAGCTCTGGTGGACATTCATGTAGTCAGCATGCCAATTGCACGCTCCCTCAACTTGAGACATCTGTATCATTGTGTGACAAATCTGCACATTTTAGAGTGGCCTTTTATTGCCCCCAGCACAAGGTGCAACTGTGTAATGATCATGTGATAAAATAATGTATATGTTGAAAGATAATGGTAAAATAATTCCACTCTGAACCTTATAACTGTATGAAATTGATTAGAATCATAAAATTATAATCTGACGATGTGTGTAGTTTTAGTCAGAATTAGGTTAAACAATGTATCTGTATAGTGGAAAACACAGACTGTCTGAGCAAGGTGTAGCGTAGGATTTGAACTTGTATGTGGGTGCCTAGGAAAATACCGTAGAACAATTAAAACTGTGTTTGAACCGACCTGGCTAGGCCTCGGAGGAACCTATGAGAGCACAGGGAGTACTTCTCAAGGTTTCCCTCATCTCGGGGGAATGGAACTGTCGGCTGGGTAGTGATACACAGTGGTGAGAACTATGGAGAAGGATACAACTCACCTACTGTTTGTGTGGAAGTATGTGTGTAGGATACCTACTGTTTGTGTGGAAGTATGTGCGTAGGATACCTACTGTTTGTGTGGAATATGTGCGTAGGATACCTACTGTTTGTGTGGAAGTATGTGCGTAGGATACCTACTGTTTGTGTGGAAGTATGTAAAGGATACCTACTGTTTGTGTGGAAGTATGTGAGTAGGATACCTACTGTTTGTGTGGAAGTATGTGAGTAGGATACCTACTGTTTGTGTGGAAGTATGTGCGTAGGATACCTACTGTTTGTGTGGAAGTATGTGAGTAGGATACCTACTGTTTGTGTGGAAGTATGTGTGTAGGATACCTACTGTTTGTGTGGAAGTATGTGCGTAGGATACCTACTGTTTGTGTGGAAGTATGTGCGTAGGATACCTACTGTTTGTGTGGAAGTATGTGCGTAGGATACCTACTGTTTGTGTGGAAGTATGTGCGTAGGATACCAGCTATAAAATGGATGTCTTTGTATAATGGACTTTAGAACGTTCTCTGAATAAACTGTACTATAAACTGTACTATGTTTTTGCATAAACTGAGTCTTTGACTAATTATTATTAAAACCCATGGTCGTACAGATCCCAGGTCAGTTATTATTAACCCCCATGGTCTCACAGATCCCAGGTCAGTTATTATTAACCCCATGGTCTCACAGATCCCAGGTCAGTTATTATTAACCCCATGGTCTCACAGATCCCAGGTCAGTTATTATTAACCCCCATGGTCTCACAGATCCCAGGTCAGTTATTATTAAACCCCATGGTCTTACAGATCCCAGGTCAGTTATTATTAACCCCATGGTCTCACAGATCCCAGGTCAGTTATTATTAAACCCCATGGTCTCACAGATCCCAGGTCAGTTATTATTAACCCCATGGTCTCACAGATCCCAGGTCAGTTATTATTAAACCCCATGGTCTCACAGATCCCAGGTCAGTTATTATTAACCCCATGGTCTCACAGATCCCAGGTCAGTTATTATTAACCCCATGGTCTCACAGATCCCAGGTCAGTTATTATTAAACCCCCATGGTCTTACAGTCCCAGGTCAGAGCTATTGATTGTCATTTGTGGGATTGAAAATGGTCATGACATCATGCTATTTAATCGTCTTTTTGACATCCCACATCTGTCAGGTCGATGGATTATCTTGGCAAAGGAGAAATGCTCACTAACAGGGATGTAAACAAATGTGTGCGCAAAATTTGAGCAAAATAATACATTTTTTTGTGCCTATGAAACCTTTCTGGGATCTTTTTTTACTTCAGCTCGTGAAACATGGGACCAACGTTGGATTTATATGGTTGTTTTAGTGTAGATACAGAAAGCATTCAGACCCCTAGACATTTCCACAGTTTGTTACATTACAGCCTAATTCTAAATGGTTGTTTTAGTGTAGATACAGAAAGCATTCAGACCCCTAGACATTTCCACAGTTTATTACATTACAGCCTAATTCTAAATGGTTGTTTTAGTGTAGATACATAAAGCATTCAGACCCCTAGACATTTCCGCAGTTTGTTACATTACAGCCTAATTCTAAATGGTTGTTTTAGTGTAGATACAGAAAGCATTCAGACCCCTAGACATTTCCGCAGTTTGTTACATTACAGTCTAATTCTAAATGGTTGTTTTAGTGTAGATACAGTGCATTCTGAAAGCATTCAGACCCCTAAACATTTCCACAGTTTGTTACATCACAGCCTAATTGTAAATGGTTGTTTTAGTGTAGATACAGTGCATTCTGAAAGCATGCAGACCCCTAGACATTTCCACAGTTTGTTACCTTACAGCCTAATTCTAAATGGTTGTTTTAGTGTAGATACAGTGCATTCTGAA
Organism: Oncorhynchus nerka; assembly: GCF_034236695.1. Classification (NCBI taxonomy): domain Eukaryota; kingdom Metazoa; phylum Chordata; class Actinopteri; order Salmoniformes; family Salmonidae; genus Oncorhynchus; species Oncorhynchus nerka. Next base: position 2,749,048 of record NC_088410.1, on the reverse strand, counting down.
AGCATGCAGACCCCTAGACATTTCCACAGTTTGTTACCTTACAGCCTAATTCTACAATTTGAAAAATGTTTTATCTGATCAATCTACACACAATACCCAATAATCTCAAACCATCTAAATTGGGCTGAGGCCAGGGGATTGTGGAGGCCAGGTCATCAGATGCAGAACTCCATCACTCTCCTTGGTAAAATAGCCCTTACATGACACTTGGCATTCAGGCCAAAGAGTTCAATCTTGGTTTCACCGGACCAGAGAATCTGGTTTCTCATGGTCTGAGAGTCTTTAGGTGCCTTTTGGCAAACTCCAAGCTGGCTGTCATATGCCTTTTTACTGAGGAGTGGCTTCCATCTGGCCACTCTACCATAAAGGCCTGATTGGTTCCTCCTGTATATAGCCTCCAAATTGACTCTGTACTGGTACCTCCTGTGTATAGCCTCCACATTGACTCTGTACTGGTACCCCTGTATATAGCCTCCACATTGACTCTGTACTGGTACCCCTGTATATAGCCTCCACATTGACTCTGTACCGGTACCTCCTGTATATAGCCTCCACATTGACTCTGTACTGGTACCCCTGTATATAGCCTCCACATTGACGCTGTACTGGTACCCCTGTATCTAGCCTCCACATTGACTCTGTACTGGTACCCCCTGTATATAGCCTCCACATTGACTCTGTACTGGTACCTCCTATATATAGCCTCCACATTGACACTGTACTGGTACCTCCTGTATATAGCCTCCACATTGACTCTGTACTGGTACCCCCTGTATATAGCCTCCACATTGACTCTGTACTGGTACCCCCTGTATATAGCCTCCACATTGACTCTGTACTGGTACCTCCTGTATATAGCCTCCACATTGACACTGTACTGGTACCTCCTGTATATAGCCTCCACATTGACACTGTACTGGTACCTCCTGTATATAGCCTCCACATTGACACTGTACTGGTACCTCCTGTATATAGCCTCCACATTGACTCTGTACTGGTACCCCCTGTATATAGCCTCCACATTGACTCTGTACTGGTACCTCCTATATATAGCCTCCACATTGACACTGTACTGGTACCTCCTGTATATAGCCTCCACATTGACACTGTACTGGTACCTCCTGTATATAGCCTCCACATTACCTCTGTACTGGTACCCCCTGTATATAGCCTCCACATTGACTCTGTACTGGTACCTCCTATATATAGCCTCCACATTGACACTGTACTGGTACCTCCTGTATATAGCCTCCACATTGACTCTGTACTGGTACCCCCTGTATACAGCCTCCACATTGACACTGTACTGGTACCTCCTGTATATAGCTTCCACATTGACTCTGTACTGGTACCTCCTGTATATACCCTCCACATTGACTCTGTACTGGTACCCCCTGTATACAGCCTCACATTGACACTGTACTGGTACCTCCTGTATATAGCCTCCACATTGACTCTGTACTGGTACCTCCTGTATATAGCCTCCACATTGACTCTGTACTGGTACCTCCTGTATATAGCCTCCACATTGACTCTGTACTGGTACCCCCTGTATACAGCCTCCACATTGACACTGTACTGGTTCCCCCTGTATATAGCCTCCACATTGACTCTGTACTGGTACCTCCTGTATACAGCCTCCACATTGACTCTGTACTGGTACCTCCTGTATATAGCCTCCACATTGACTCTGTACTGGTACCTCCTGTATATAGCCTCCACATTGACTCTGTACTGGTACCTCCTGTATATAGCCTCCACATTGACTCTGTACTGGTACCTCCTGTATATAGCCTCCACATTGACTCTGTACTGGTACCCCTGTATATAGCCTCCACATTGACTCTGTACTGGTCCCTCCTGTATATAGCCTCCACATTGACTCTGTACTGGTACCTCCTGTATACAGCCTCCACATTGACTCTGTACTGGTACCTCCTGTATATAGCCTCCACATTGACTCTGTACTGGTACCTCCTGTATATAGCCTCAACATTGACTCTGTACTGGTACCCCCTGTATACAGCCTCCACATTGACTCTGTACTGGTACCTCCTGTATATAGCCTCCACATTGACTCTGTACTGGTACCTCCTGTATATAGCCTCCACATTGACTCTGTACTGGTACCTCCTGTATATAGCCTCCACATTGACTCTGTACTGGTACCTCCTGTATATAGCCTCCACATTTGCCTCGTTATCGTTATTTTATTGTGTTACTTTTTTTTCTTTCGTTTATTTAGTAAATATTTTCTGAACTCTTATTTTTCTTAACTACATTGTTGGTTAAGGGCTTGTCAGTAATCATTTCACGGTAACGTCTACACCTGTTGTATTCAGCGTATGTGACAAATAACATTTGATTTGAACTAAATATGGAGTATGTCAGTTTCAATGTTAATGTCTTTAATTAAATTATATTTTTCAAATTCAGGTTGTCTGTTTATCTGCGTCATTCCTTGATCATTCCTTTTTCCCTCAGAACAGACTCAATTCGTCGGGGCATGGACTCTACAAGGTGTCAAAAAGCGCCCATGTTGACTCCAATGCTTCCCACAATTGTGTCAAGTTGGCTGGATGTCCTTTGGGTGCAGTGGAGGCTCCTCGGAGGAGGAAGGGGAGAACCATCATCCTCAGTTATTTTCAGAAAAATTAAAATGGTTGAATTTTTAAAAGTTGTCCTTTTTAGATAAAACTATACTAAATATAATCACATCACCAAATAATTGATTAAAACATACTATTTTGCATCCTCCTCTGGGTACATTGACTTCAATACAAAACCTAGGAGGCTCATGGTTCTCAAGCCATTCCATAGACTTACACAGTAATTATGACAACTTCCGGAGGACGTCCTCCAACCTATCAGAGCTCTTGCAGCATGATCTGACATGTTGTCCACCCAATGAAAGGATCAGATAATGAATCTAGTACTGAAAGCATACGCATACAGCTAGCTAGTACTGCAGTGCATAACATATGGTGAGTAGTTGACTAAAAGAGAGAAAAATACAATAAATCAAATCAAATTTTATTTGTCACATACACATGGTTAGCAGATGTTAATGCGAGTGTAGCGAAATGCTTGTGCTTCTAGTTCCGACAATGCAGTAATAACCAACAAGTAATCTAGCTAACAATTCCAAAACTACTACCTTATAGACACAAGTGTAAGGGGATAAGAATATGTACATAAAGATATATGAGTGAGTGATGGTACAGAGCGGCATAGGCAAGATACAGTAGATGGTATTGAGTGCAGTATATACATATGAGATGAGTATGTAAACAAAGTGGCATAGTTAAAGTGGCTAGTGATACATGTATTACATAAAGATGCAGTAGATGATATAGAGTACAGTATATACATATACATATGAGATGAATAATGTAGGGTATGTAAACATTATATTAGGTAACATTGTTTAAAGTGGCTAGTGATATATTTTACATCATTTCCCATCAATTCCCATTATTAAAGTGGCTGGAGTTGAATCAGTGTGTTGGCAGCAGCCACTCAATGTTAGTGGTGGCCGTTTAACAGTCTGATGGCCTTGAGATAGAAGCTGTTTTTCAGTCTCTCTGTCCCAGCTTTGATAAACCTATACTGACCTCGCCTTCTGGATGATAGTGGGGTGAACAGGCAGTGGCTCGGGTGGTTGTTGTCCTTGATGATCTTTATGGCCTTCCTGTGACATCGGGTGGTGTAGGTGTCCTGGAGGGCAGGTAGTTTGCCCCCGGTGATGCGTTGTGCAGACCTCACTACCCTCTGGAGAGCCTTACGGTTGTGGGCGGAGCAGTTGCCGTACCAGGCGGTGATACAGCCCGACAGGATGCTCTTGATTGTGCATCTGTAGAAGTTTGTGAGTGCTTTTGGTGACAAGCCAAATGTCTTCAGCCTCCTGAGGTTGAAGAGGCACTGCTGCGCCTTCTTCACGATGCTGTCTGTGTGGGTGGACCAATTCAGTTTGTCTGTGATGTGTACGCCGAGGAACTTAAAACTTACTACCCTCTCCACTACTGTCCCATCAATGTGGATAGGGGGGTGTTCCCTCTGCTGTTTCCTGAAGTCCACAATCATCTCCTTAGTTTTGTTGACATTGAGTGTGAGGTTATTTTCCTGACACCACACTCCGAGGGCCCTCACCTCCCTGTAGGCCGTCTCGTCGTTGTTGGTAATCAAGCTGTTGTGTCGTCCGCAAACTTGATGATTGAGTTGGAGGCGTGCGTGGCCACGCAGTCGTGGGTGAACAGGGAGTTCAGGAGAGGGCTCAGAACGCACCCTTGTGGGGCCCCAGTGTTGAGGATCAGCGGGGTGGAAATGTTGTTGCCTACCCTCACCACCTGGGGGCGGCCCGTCAGGAAGTCCAGTACCCAATTGCACAGGGCGGGGTCGAGACCCAGGGTCTCGAGCTTGATGACGAGCTTGGAGGGCACTATGGTGTTAAATGCCGAGCTGTAGTCGATGAACAGCATTCTCACATAGGTATTCCTCTTGTCCAGATGGGTTAGGGCAGTGTGCAGTGTGGTTGAGATTGCATCGTTGAACAGTTTTGAACAAAACAAAGGAGAAGCGAGATAGAGATTTTGTCAATTATTTTCCACTTTTATTTTCTCTTACTTATCTAGCAAATGCAGCTATCTAGTTTAGTCTATTGAAACACCCTGCTCAAACAGAGGGATGCTATGTTAGCTAGCTGGCTATGACTATCCAACACAACACTGGAACTCTTCCAAGTCAAGGCAAGCTTTTGGTTTTACTAATTTATTGCCACTGGGACCCGCCAAGGTAAGTGCTAAACTGCTTACTGACTGTACACTGTAACGTTACTGCATGATTGTAGCAGGTTTACTAACGAGTTAGTTCTATTAGCTCTGTTGACTATGATGTTATTTTAGCTAATATGGTGACAGCAATGTAAGCTGTGTGTAGCAGGTAGCAGGTATGATATGGTTTGGCTTGGAAATGTTTTTTCTCCTGGTCACATACAGCTGATGTGTTGTGCATTGAAGTACAGAAACAAAGGGAAAAGGTGAGAGGAGGAGAGAAGGAATACAACGTGTCTGTAATGAAAGTGATCTGTGTTTATGCATGATCATGGGTGAATTCGTTCTGCCGATTCTGTGAACAAACGTTTCTTAAATGAAACAAAACCGGGATAAACATACCTGAATTTGTCCAATAGAATCTCTATTTCAGCTAGATGCAGGCGAGAGTGTGCAAGGCGATATTGAATGTGTCACTGTCTGTCACCTCAACATTTTCTCTCGACCAGTGTGAACCTACATTCTAAACTTTCATTCATAGGCTAGGTTGCTACCTCATGATGGGTAGAGGGGAAATTTTAGTATCATGTAGTAGCCTAAACCTATCGCTGTTACATTGAACAGGGTGACTGGATTATGAATTACAGTCATCTAATATGCTGTAGTAAATGGAAATGTTAGTATCATGTAGTATTGCGGTTACATGAATGGAATATGAATGACAGTCATCTAATATGCTGTAATAGAAATAAGGCCATGCTCATGAAAAAACTAATCGTCCTGCCTCATCTTAAACGGCAGTGACCGCCACTGTTTGGATGGTGGACCATTCATGGTACACATGGGAAACTGTTGAGCTGAAAAACCCAGCAGCGTTGCAGTTCTTGACACAAACCAGGGCGCCTGGCACCTACTACCATACGCCGTGCAAAGTAACTTACTAACTCTTGGTACACATGGGAAACTGTAGCGTTGTAGTTCTTGACACAAACCGGGGCGCCTGGCACCCACCAATACCATACCCCGTTCAAAGACAAATATTTTGTCTTCCCCATTCACCCTCTGAATGGCACACATACACAATCCATGTCTCATTTTGTCTTAAAAATCCTTATTTAACCTGTCCCCCCCCCCCCCCCTCATCTGGATTTAACTAGTGACATCAATAAGGGATCATAGCTTTCACCTGGATTCACCTGGTCAGTCTAAGTCATGGAAGGAGCAGGTGTTCTTAATGTTTTGTAGACTCAGTGTATAGCACTACAGTTAATCAAGTGCTATTTGCATGTGATGCATTTGCTCTATTGTGTCCAGCAGGGCAAGTAGTTCTGACATCATAATACACCCTTCTGATAATCAAGTGATATTTGGAATGTCTGGGTGGTTCTATATGATGTCATAATACACCCCTCTGATAATCAAGGGCTATTTGCATGTGATGCATTTGTTCTGTTGTTTACAGGATGATTTGTATCTTATAGAGCGTGGCTTTAAGGGAAAAGTATGGTCACATCTAATAAAAACGAATGTGAAAAATGAACAGAGTATTAACACCAATGTGTGTTAACACGCTACCTATTCGTAGAAGTATTTATTAATCATCTACATATTCATATTAAGCTTCTACGTCTGTGTACAGAAACGTATTATTTGTAAGACGTAAGAGAAAATATATCAGCTTATTGTTAAATAATTATGACGTTCTTACCCACTCCAGCCAGCAGTCTTTCGGGTGATGCTTCTTGCGTGACGTATAATGGACGGGACGCTTCTTCAGGAACAACAACTCGGCTACTCTTTCAACCACCTCGGTAGCTTGCTAGCCAACATAAAACTGTCTAACTATCTAACTTAAAACCGAAATATTGACGCTTTAGACCACGGTTATGTACATTAGCTAATCTCAGTGTTTTAAACACAATTATTATGTTGACGTATCTACTGGTTAACTCTAATTTGCTTGTTCAATTTGCAAACTTGTTAAAGATTGATACTGAGCCTAGCACTAGGCTAGTCGCTAATGCTATTCGCTAATGCTAGCTAACTAGCTAGCTAACATCCCTGACCATGAGCTCATTAAACTACTCATTCCCTGCTAAAGAAGAAGATATCTACTGGACGGAGAAAGAAGCTCTGGCGCTGAACATTGTCGTGAAAGAAGAAGAAGAGGATATTACAGTGAAAGGAGAGGAAGAACCTTTCAGAATGAAAAAGGAGGAAGAGGAGGCTGTTATAGGGAAAGAAGAGGAAGAACATTTTGGAGTGGAAGAGAGGATAGAGGCTGTCACAGTGGAAGAGGAAGACGCTTTCAGAATGAAAAAGGAGGAAGAGGAGACTATCACATTGAAAGAAGAAGAGGAGGATGTTACCGTGAAAAAATATAAAGAATCTTTAGTAGTGAAAGGGGGGATGGAGACAGCCAGAGTGGAAGAGGAGGATGTTATAGGGGGGAAAGAGGAAGAACCGTTTAGAGAGGAAGAGGATGCTATCTCAATAAAGGTGGAGGAGGAAGACATTTTGGGAGTGAAAGAGGAGGAGACAGAAGATCCGATTGACACCAGTGAGTACTGTCTTCAACAGGGGCACAAACTATGCAGTTGTTGAACTATAATATATTTTAAAAATCATGATGAATGTGGTCATTTTAAGCCCTGTTTCGACATATTCATGCCTCTTGTAAGACTCTGTGATTGCAATAGACGATCATAAGTTCACCATTTGTTTGATGTTCTCATTCACACAGGAGAGAGACATGACTATGGTGGATCCTCTGGGGAGCCTCAACAACATCCTGATGCTGACGAGGCAGAGAAGAGTCTCTCCAGATCAGAACACCAGATGGTACAGCTTGGTCTGGTCTAGCATACATCTTGCTCTATCTGGGTCTGGGCTGTGTTTCTGTAAAGCACTTTATGTCAACAGTGACATCAGCATCCATAATGATCTGTGTCCCCTCTTTATGGTTACCAGGACAACGCTAGCCCTTCCACCCTCCCGGGGTCCCCATGTCGTGCCTCTCCCGGTAGCACCTTACTGCTGGGTATGAAGAGGTTGTCTGTGCTGCTGGTGGACTGCAGGAAAACAACGGGGCTGAATGGAACTGTGAGAGGAGGAGAAGAGAAGAAAGGATCAGATTTGACACATCAAAGTAAGTGCTGTAGTTTAGTTTGAACAAAATAAAATAGATCTGTCCACTGGTAGCTGTTCCCAGTAGGGCTGTCCCCAACTAATACAAATACAGCTTTGCACACTCTTGGCATTCTCTCAACCAGCTTTACCTGTTACCAGGACAACCAGCAGAGTTCTGTTGGTTCTGGGATTGAACCCGGGTCTGTAGTGACACCTCAAGCACTGTGATGCAGTGCTTTAGACCGCTGTGCCACTCAGGTGGCAGCTCCTTTGTTTGGCTGACGTTGGGGGTTGTTTAGCACCACGCTCGTTGTCCTCAGGCGCTCCACGGCATCTCTGAGTCGTTATGCTCTGAGCGGGACAACATGTATTTTAGCTCATCCGGTAGGGTGTCGTTGCGACGTGACTTGTTTTTTATCGTTTTTTTTGTATTCCGTTAGAAGCCCCTGCCTCGTGACTCACTAAATAAGTCTTCAACATTTATGACTACTACCACATGGACAGACCGACTACTACCTCATGGACAGACTGACTACTACCTCATGGACAGACTGACCACTACCACATGGACAGACCGACTACTACCTCATGGACAGACTGACTACTACCGTTAGCGATGCTTATGTCTTCGTGTAGCCGTTAGCGATGCTTATGTCTTCGTGTAGCCGTTAGCGATGCTTATGTCTTCGTGTAGCCGTTAGCGATGCTTATGTCTTCGTGTAGCCGTTAGCGATGCTTATGACTTCGTGTAGCCGTTAGCGATGCTTATGTCTTCGTGTAGCCGTTAGCGACGCTTATGTCTTTGTGTAGCCGTTAGCGACGCTTATGTCTTAGGGTAGCCGTTAGCGATGCTTATGTCTTCGTGTAGCCGTTAGCGATGCTTATGTCTTCGTGTAGCCGTTAGCGATGCTAATGTCTTTGTGTAGCCGTTAGCGATGCTAATGTCTTTGTGTAGCCGTTAGCGATGCTTATGTCTTCGTGTAGCCGTTAGCGATGCTTATGTCTTCGTGTAGCCGTTAGCGATGCTTATGTCTTCGTGTAGCCGTTAGCGACGCTTATGACTTCGTGTAGCCGTTAGCGATGCTTATGTCTTTGTGTAGCCGTTAGCGACGCTAATGTCTTTGTGTAGCCGTTAGCGACGCTTATGTCTTTGTGTAGCCGTTAGCGACGCTTATGTCTTTGTGTAGCCGTTAGCGATGCTTATGTCTTCGTGTAGCCGTTAGCGATGCTTATGTCTTCGTGTAGCCGTTAGCGATGCTTATGTCTTCGGGTAGCCGTTAGCGATGCTTATGTCTTCGTGTAGCCGTTAGCGATGCTTATGTCTTCGCGTAGCCGTTAGCGATGCTTATGTCTTCGCGTAGCCGTTAGCGATGCTTATGTCTTCGTGTAGCCGTTAGCGATGCTTATGTCTTCAGGTAGACGGAAAGACAATTAAAAAGTATCCTATGCCTACCTGGCAGAATCGTGATTATTTGCATTAATGCATTGGCCATTTTGTTTTGAAAACTCCCCGTCACAACTGCGCTACAGAAACACTGCTAGACATCAAGGATGTCTGGCTGGTGCCACTTGAATTTAAGGGTAACTACACATTCAGGTTTTCCCAGATTTCCCCTGATGTGGTTTAAGCATTGTTGTGGAATTAGAACATTCAATTATGTTTTTCTATTGAAAAGTGTGATTTTGAGAGAGAAAAAATGGGGGGAAATCAGTCCTCCTCACGTTTTTGTTTTGTTGTCGTGGTATCTCTTTTCTTTGCTTGTTACGGTAAATAAATGTAAGAACACAGGGGAATGTTCATTTAAAAGATTGCTAGTCATTATTAGCCTGGTTCTATTATGGGACACAGGCCAGGTCATTATAAATGATCTCATTTAATTGAGGGAAACTGTATTTACTGTCACTGTTGTGGTTGTCTCACCTAGCTACCTTAAGATGGATGCACTAACAAGTTGCTCTGAATAGTGACCATACTATTCCCTTAAAGCCACACAGTGTAAAATACATGGGTCATGTGAACAATGGAGCACATGCATCACATGCTAAGAGACAATAGAGCACATGCATCACATGCTAAGAACACTTGCCTGTAAGTCTCTCTGGATAAGAGGGTCTGCTAAATGACTAAAATGACAAATGTATGCTGAGATTCCATGCAGGTCTCCCTGTTTAACCACTCTGTTTATCTTTAGCAGAAGAGAGACCCGACTCAGAGGAACCAGAGATGTCTGAACCAGCGAGACGACACCACTGTTCCCAGTGTGGAAAGAGTTATACCCGTTTATGGAGCCTGAAAAACCATAAGAGAACACATGCAGGGAAGAAGCCTTATCACTGCTCTCAGTGTGGAAAGAGTTTTACCCGGTTAGGGAGCCTTGAAATACATAAAAGAATACACACAGGAGATAAGCCTTACCACTGCTTCCAGTGTGGAAAGAGATTTATCCAGTCAACACATCTGAACGAGCATAAGAGAATACACACAGGAGAAAAACCATTCCAATGCTCTCAGTGTGGAAAGACATTTTCCCGGTCAGGGGACCTGAAATCACATGAAAGAACACACACAGGGGAAAAGCCTTACCACTGTTCCCATTGTAAAAGTAGTTTTAGCTGGTCAGGGCAACTGAACGAGCATGAGAGAACACACACCGGGGTGAAGCCTTACCACTGCTCCCAGTGTGGAAAAAGTTTTACAAGGTTGGGGTCCCTTAAATCACATAAGATATATATACACACACACAAGAGACAAGTCCTATAACTACTCCCAGTGTGAAAATAAGTATTTATCATTAGGGGACATAAAAAAGCAAACACTCTGTAGAGAGACCTTTCCAATGCTCTCAGTGTGGAATGGGATCTGAATGCGCATAAGAGAATACACACGAGAGAAGCCATTCCAATGCTTGCAGTGTGGGAAGAGTTATACCCGGCAAGGGTATTTAGAAACTTATGAGACACACATCAAGTCAAAATGTAGGTTTCCGCCTAAATAGACATACAAAAGTAACTGCCATTTCATGTGTAATTACATTATTCTGACATGCTAAAACTTGGTATATTTTGGAAAGAAGACATCTGGGAGATTGAGGAATGATCAGAAGAAGACATCTGGGAGATTATGTTGAAGTTATCAGAAGATAGGAGTTCAGAATACACAAGATCAGACTTGGGGAGGAGCCACTAAAAGCAGCAGGTGAGGGAGGGGTTACAGACCAAGAGTCCTGAATCATAAAAGGCTTTGTTTTTAAACTACATTTTAGTCTAAGATCAATCTTTAACACACAAAATACATTTTTTTTATTTTTTTTATTTTTGCCCCTGCTCAAAAGATCAATGGAGGGCATTACTTCACCAGTGTCCGATTACTATTATGTGATTAGCCCAGTTGTAATGTTAACTCCCACTGGAAGAATTATGATGTTATTTTTCTATCATTGTAAATTGTGTATAGAGATTGAGCTGACATTTATTATTTCATGTATATTGTTTATTGGATTATATATATATATATATATTATATTGTTTCCCTCTGTACACAGACCACTTGTATACTCTGGTTCATCATTAAAACTCCTACTGTTAGACTGAGCTTCTGTGCCTGTTATCACTCTTTGACCGGGTGCTCAAAACCTCCAAAAGCACATGGCTACTTCAAAACCTCTATAAGCACATGGCTACTTCAAAACCTCTATAAGCACATGGCTACTTCAAAACCTCTATAAGCACATGGCTACTTCAAAACCTCTATAAGCACATGGCTACTTCAAAACCTCTATAAGCACATGGCTACTTCAAAACCTCTATAAGCACATGGCTACTTCAAAACCTCTATAAGCACATGGCTACTTCAAAACACATGGCTCTATAAGCACATGGCTACTTCAAAACCTCTATAAGCACATGGCTACTTCTATAAGCACATGGCTACTTCAAAACCTCTATAAGCACATGGCTCTATAAGCACATGGCTACTTCAAAACCTCTTAAGGATCAGCCCCTTTTTTTCTTCTTCAACTTCATTGCCTTGAACCGCCCCTGAACAATCCTCTCCTGGTGTTGGGAAGGGTAGATCAAGCACTGCTTGAACATAACAAACTTGAATGTCACAACATTTTAAACAGACAGTCTCTCTCTCTCTCTCTCTCTCTCTCTCTCTCTCTCTCTCTCTCTCTCTCTCTCTCTCTCTCTCTCTCTCTCTCTCTCTCTCTCTCTCTCTCTCTCTCTCTCTCTCTCTCTCTCTCTCTACTAATTGGGGAGTTAGTTATAAGTATCCTTGGCCAGGCCATGTTGCAGAAAACGGGGGAAGGGTGGGAAGTGGTCAGGGCAGGGGAACAAAGACTTGGGGAGGAGCAACTAAAAGCAGCAGGTGAGGGAGGGGTTACAGACCAAGAGTCCTGAATCATAAAAGGCTTTGTTTTTAAACTACATTTTAGTCTAAGATCAATCTTTAAAAAATCTAAAGTCAATTCTATTTCAAGTTCTACATCTCCAAATAAAGTTTGAACATCACAGCAATATTCTAGGGGTGGTTTTTGAGGGACTGAACTCTGTTTGACCCCAACCATGACCAGAACCTTCAGAGGGCTTGTGATCTATATATGAGGGCCTCTCATAACTTTGTATTGTGCTCGCTTTGGCAGCACATATACTAAAATTGGATCGATACAGAGAAGATTAGCATGGCCCCTGCGAAAGGATGACACGCAAATCCGTGAAGCGCTCCTTATTTTCCTCACACAGAGAAACACAGAGAAATTGGAACCAAACAGAGAAGATTGGGCGGTAGTGACCCGGGAGAATAAATTGTCCATTCCCCTCAGTCTAGTCTAAGGAGGAGGGGAAATGCTGGATGAGAGAAGCTCAGTCTACAGTAGAATGACATGAACATTTGTGAAGCCTTCCTTATTTTGAAATGGGGAGAGAGACAAGGTTGCAGCCTGAGACCAACTTTATTCAACATGTAGACAAATAATTGGCGAGTTAGGCACGGTTGCAGTCTGAGTTCAACTTTATTCAAAGTTTAGAAATGAATTGGGGAGTGAGACAAGGTTGCACTCTGAGTCCAACTTTATTCAATATCTACAAATGAATTGGAGAGAGACTTGGGTTCAATTTTAGTCCAGTTGTATTAAACATAACAAACCTGAATGTCACAACATTTTAAACAGACATCAAAGTCAGACTCAGACTCTCTCTCTCTCTCTCTCTCCCTCTACTAATTGGGGAGTTAGTTATAAGTATCCTTGGCCAGGCCATGTTGCAGAAAACGGGGGAAGGGTGGGAAGTGGTCGGGGCAGGGGAACAAAGACTTGGGGAGGAGCAACTAAAAGCAGCAGGTGAGGGAGGGGTTACAGACCAAGAGTCCTGAATCATAAAAGGCTTTGTTTTTAAACTACATTTTAGTCTAAGATCAATCTTTAAAAAATCTAAAGTCAATTCTATTTCAAGTTCTACATCTCCAAATAAAGTTTGAACATCACAGCAATATTCTAGGGGTGGTTTTTGAGGGTCTGAACTCTGTTTGACCCCAACCATGACCAGAACCTTCAGAGGGCTTGTGATCTATATATGAGGGCCTCTCATAACTTTGTATTGTGCTCGCTTTGGCAGCACATATACTAAAATTGGATCGATACAGAGAAGATTAGCATGGCCCCTGCGAAAGGATGACACGCAAATCCGTGAAGCGCTCCTTATTTTCCTCACACAGAGAAACACAGAGAAATTGGAACCAAACAGAGAAGATTGGGCGGTAGTGACCCGGGAGAATAAATTGTCCATTCCCCTCAGTCTAGTCTAAGGAGGAGGGGAAATGCTGGATGAGAGAAGCTCAGTCTACAGTAGAATGACATGAACATTTGTGAAGCCTTCCTTATTTTGAAATGGGGAGAGAGACAAGGTTGCAGCCTGAGACCAACTTTATTCAACATGTAGACAAATAATTGGCGAGTTAGGCACGGTTGCAGTCTGAGTTCAACTTTATTCAAAGTTTAGAAATGAATTGGGGAGTGAGACAAGGTTGCACTCTGAGTCCAACTTTATTCAATATCTACAAATGAATTGGAGAGAGACTTGGGTTCAATTTTAGTCCAGTTGTATTAAACATAACAAACCTGAATGTCACAACATTTTAAACAGACATCAAAGTCAGACTCAGACTCTCTCTCTCTCTCTCTCCCTCTACTAATTGGGGAGTTAGTTATAAGTATCCTTGGCCAGGCCATGTTGCAGAAAACGGGGAAGGGTGGGAAGTGGTCGGGCAGGGGAACAAAGACTTGGGGAGGAGCAACTAAAAGCAGCAGGTGAGGGAGGGGTTACAGACCAAGAGTCCTGAATCATAAAAGGCTTTGTTTTTAAACTACATTTTAGTCTAAGATCAATCTTTAAAAAATCTAAAGTCAATTCTATTTCAAGTTCTACATCTCCAAATAAAGTTTGAACATCACAGCAATATTCTAGGGGTGGTTTTTGAGGGTCTGAACTCTGTTTGACCCCAACCATGACCAGAACATTCAGAGGGCTTGTGATCTATATATGAGGGCCTCTCATAACTTTGTATTGTGCTCGCTTTGGCAGCACATATACTAAAATTGGATCGATACAGAGAAGATTAGCATGGCCCCTGCGAAAGGATGACACGCAAATCCGTGAAGCGCTCCTTATTTTCCTCACACAGAGAAACACAGAGAAATTGGAACCAAACAGAGAAGATTGGGCGGTAGTGACCCGGGAGAATAAATTGTCCATTCCCCTCAGTCTAGTCTAAGGAGGAGGGGAAATGCTGGATGAGAGAAGCTCAGTCTACAGTAGAATGACATGAACATTTGTGAAGCCTTCCTTATTTTGAAATGGGGAGAGAGACAAGGTTGCAGCCTGAGACCAACTTTATTCAACATGTAGACAAATAATTGGCGAGTTAGGCACGGTTGCAGTCTGAGTTCAACTTTATTCAAAGTTTAGAAATGAATTGGGGAGTGAGACAAGGTTGCACTCTGAGTCCAACTTTATTCAATATCTACAAATGAATTGGAGAGAGACTTGGGTTCAATTTTAGTCCAGTTGTATTAAACATAACAAACCTGAATGTCACAACATTTTAAACAGACATCAAAGTCAGACTCAGACTCTCTCTCTCTCTCTCTCTCCCTCTACTAATTGGGGAGTTAGTTATAAGTATCCTTGGCCAGGCCATGTTGCAGAAAACGGGGAAGGGTGGGAAGTGGTCGGGGCAGGGGAACAAAGACTTGGGGAGGAGCAACTAAAAGCAGCAGGTGAGGGAGGGGTTACAGACCAAGAGTCCTGAATCATAAAAGGCTTTGTTTTTAAACTACATTTTAGTCTAAGATCAATCTTTAAAAAATCTAAAGTCAATTCTATTTCAAGTTCTACATCTCCAAATAAAGTTTGAACATCACAGCAATATTCTAGGGGTGGTTTTTGAGGGTCTGAACTCTGTTTGACCCCAACCATGACCAGAACATTCAGAGGGCTTGTGATCTATATATGAGGGCCTCTCATAACTTTGTATTGTGCTCGCTTTGGCAGCACATATACTAAAATTGGATCGATACAGAGAAGATTAGCATGGCCCCTGCGAAAGGATGACACGCAAATCCGTGAAGCGCTCCTTATTTTCCTCACACAGAGAAACACAGAGAAATTGGAACCAAACAGAGAAGATTGGGCGGTAGTGACCCGGGAGAATAAATTGTCCATTCCCCTCAGTCTAGTCTAAGGAGGAGGGGAAATGCTGGATGAGAGAAGCTCAGTCTACAGTAGAATGACATGAACATTTGTGAAGCCTTCCTTATTTTGAAATGGGGAGAGAGACAAGGTTGCAGCCTGAGACCAACTTTATTCAACATGTAGACAAATAATTGGCGAGTTAGGCACGGTTGCAGTCTGAGTTCAACTTTATTCAAAGTTTAGAAATGAATTGGGGAGTGAGACAAGGTTGCACTCTGAGTCCAACTTTATTCAATATCTACAAATGAATTGGAGAGAGACTTGGGTTCAATTTTAGTCCAGTTGTATTAAACATAACAAACCTGAATGTCACAACATTTTAAACAGACATCAAAGTCAGACTCAGACTCTCTCTCTCTCTCTCTCTCCCTCTACTAATTGGGGAGTTAGTTATAAGTATCCTTGGCCAGGCCATGTTGCAGAAAACGGGGGAAGGGTGGGAAGTGGTCGGGGCAGGGGAACAAAGACTTGGGGAGGAGCAACTAAAAGCAGCAGGTGAGGGAGGGGTTACAGACCAAGAGTCCTGAATCATAAAAGGCTTTGTTTTTAAACTACATTTTAGTCTAAGATCAATCTTTAAAAAAT
This sequence comes from Oncorhynchus nerka, assembly GCF_034236695.1. Taxonomy (NCBI): domain Eukaryota; kingdom Metazoa; phylum Chordata; class Actinopteri; order Salmoniformes; family Salmonidae; genus Oncorhynchus; species Oncorhynchus nerka. Next base: position 2,732,816 of record NC_088410.1, on the reverse strand, counting down.
CTAAAGTCAATTCTATTTCAAGTTCTACATCTCCAAATAAAGTTTGAACATCACAGCAATATTCTAGGGGTGGTTTTGAGGGTCTGAACTCTGTTTGACCCCAACCATGACCAGAACATTCAGAGGGCTTGTGATCTATATATGAGGGCCTCTCATAACTTTGTATTGTGCTCGCTTTGGCAGCACATATACTAAAATTGGATCGATACAGAGAAGATTAGCATGGCCCCTGCGAAAGGATGACACGCAAATCCGTGAAGCGCTCCTTATTTTCCTCACACAGAGAAACACAGAGAAATTGGAACCAAACAGAGAAGATTGGGCGGTAGTGACCCGGGAGAATAAATTGTCCATTCCCCTCAGTCTAGTCTAAGGAGGAGGGGAAATGCTGGATGAGAGAAGCTCAGTCTACAGTAGAATGACATGAACATTTGTGAAGCCTTCCTTATTTTGAAATGGGGAGAGAGACAAGGTTGCAGCCTGAGACCAACTTTATTCAACATGTAGACAAATAATTGGCGAGTTAGGCACGGTTGCAGTCTGAGTTCAACTTTATTCAAAGTTTAGAAATGAATTGGGGAGTGAGACAAGGTTGCACTCTGAGTCCAACTTTATTCAATATCTACAAATGAATTGGAGAGAGACTTGGGTTCAATTTTAGTCCAGTTGTATTAAACATAACAAACCTGAATGTCACAACATTTTAAACAGACATCAAAGTCAGACTCAGACTCTCTCTCTCTCTCTCTCTCCCTCTACTAATTGGGGAGTTAGTTATAAGTATCCTTGGCCAGGCCATGTTGCAGAAAACGGGGGAAGGGTGGGAAGTGGTCGGGGCAGGGGAACAAAGACTTGGGGAGGAGCAACTAAAAGCAGCAGGTGAGGGAGGGGTTACAGACCAAGAGTCCTGAATCATAAAAGGCTTTGTTTTTAAACTACATTTTAGTCTAAGATCAATCTTTAAAAATCTAAAGTCAATTCTATTTCAAGTTCTACATCTCCAAATAAAGTTTGAACATCACAGCAATATTCTAGGGGTGGTTTTGAGGGTCTGAACTCTGTTTGACCCCAACCATGACCAGAACATTCAGAGGGCTTGTGATCTATATATGAGGGCCTCTCATAACTTTGTATTGTGCTCGCTTTGGCAGCACATATACTAAAATTGGATCGATACAGAGAAGATTAGCATGGCCCCTGCGAAAGGATGACACGCAAATCCGTGAAGCGCTCCTTATTTTCCTCACACAGAGAAACACAGAGAAATTGGAACCAAACAGAGAAGATTGGGCGGTAGTGACCCGGGGAGAATAAATTGTCCATTCCCCTCAGTCTAGTCTAAGGAGGAGGGGAAATGCTGGATGAGAGAAGCTCAGTCTACAGTAGAATGACATGAACATTTGTGAAGCCTTCCTTATTTTGAAATGGGGAGAGAGACAAGGTTGCAGCCTGAGACCAACTTTATTCAACATGTAGACAAATAATTGGCGAGTTAGGCACGGTTGCAGTCTGAGTTCAACTTTATTCAAAGTTTAGAAATGAATTGGGGAGTGAGACAAGGTTGCACTCTGAGTCCAACTTTATTCAATATCTACAAATGAATTGGAGAGAGACTTGGGTTCAATTTTAGTCCAGTTGTATTAAACATAACAAACCTGAATGTCACAACATTTTAAACAGACATCAAAGTCAGACTCAGACTCTCTCTCTCTCTCTCTCTCTCTCCCTCTACTAATTGGGGAGTTAGTTATAAGTATCCTTGGCCAGGCCATGTTGCAGAAAACGGGGGAAGGGTGGGAAGTGGTCGGGGCAGGGGAACAAAGACTTGGGGAGGAGCAACTAAAAGCAGCAGGTGAGGGAGGGGTTACAGACCAAGAGTCCTGAATCATAAAAGGCTTTGTTTTTAAACTACATTTTAGTCTAAGATCAATCTTTAAAAAATCTAAAGTCAATTCTATTTCAAGTTCTACATCTCCAAATAAAGTTTGAACATCACAGCAATATTCTAGGGGTGGTTTTGAGGGTCTGAACTCTGTTTGACCCCAACCATGACCAGAACCTTCAGAGGGCTTGTGATCTATATATGAGGGCCTCTCATAACTTTGTATTGTGCTCGCTTTGGCAGCACATATACTAAAATTGGATCGATACAGAGAAGATTAGCATGGCCCCTGCGAAAGGATGACACGCAAATCCGTGAAGCGCTCCTTATTTTCCTCACACAGAGAAACACAGAGAAATTGGAACCAAACAGAGAAGATTGGGCGGTAGTGACCCGGGAGAATAAATTGTCCATTCCCCTCAGTCTAGTCTAAGGAGGAGGGAAATGCTGGATGAGAGAAGCTCAGTCTACAGTAGAATGACATGAACATTTGTGAAGCCTTCCTTATTTTGAAATGGGGAGAGAGACAAGGTTGCAGCCTGAGACCAACTTTATTCAACATGTAGACAAATAATTGGCGAGTTAGGCACGGTTGCAGTCTGAGTTCAACTTTATTCAAAGTTTAGAAATGAATTGGGGAGTGAGACAAGGTTGCACTCTGAGTCCAACTTTATTCAATATCTACAAATGAATTGGAGAGAGACTTGGGTTCAATTTTAGTCCAGTTGTATTAAACATAACAAACCTGAATGTCACAACATTTTAAACAGACATCAAAGTCAGACTCAGACTCTCTCTCTCTCTCTCTCTCTCCCTCTACTAATTGGGGAGTTAGTTATAAGTATCCTTGGCCAGGCCATGTTGCAGAAAACGGGGGAAGGGTGGGAAGTGGTCGGGGCAGGGGAACAAAGACTTGGGAGGAGCAACTAAAAGCAGCAGGTGAGGGAGGGGTTACAGACCAAGAGTCCTGAATCATAAAAGGCTTTGTTTTTAAACTACATTTTAGTCTAAGATCAATCTTTAAAAAATCTAAAGTCAATTCTATTTCAAGTTCTACATCTCCAAATAAAGTTTGAACATCACAGCAATATTCTAGGGGTGGTTTTGAGGGTCTGAACTCTGTTTGACCCCAACCATGACCAGAACCTTCAGAGGGCTTGTGATCTATATATGAGGGCCTCTCATAACTTTGTATTGTGCTCGCTTTGGCAGCACATATACTAAAATTGGATCGATACAGAGAAGATTAGCATGGCCCCTGCGAAAGGATGACACGCAAATCCGTGAAGCGCTCCTTATTTTCCTCACACAGAGAAACACAGAGAAATTGGAACCAAACAGAGAAGATTGGGCGGTAGTGACCCGGGAGAATAAATTGTCCATTCCCCTCAGTCTAGTCTAAGGAGGAGGGGAAATGCTGGATGAGAGAAGCTCAGTCTACAGTAGAATGACATGAACATTTGTGAAGCCTTCCTTATTTTGAAATGGGGAGAGAGACAAGGTTGCAGCCTGAGACCAACTTTATTCAACATGTAGACAAATAATTGGCGAGTTAGGCACGGTTGCAGTCTGAGTTCAACTTTATTCAAAGTTTAGAAATGAATTGGGGAGTGAGACAAGGTTGCACTCTGAGTCCAACTTTATTCAATATCTACAAATGAATTGGAGAGAGACTTGGGTTCAATTTTAGTCCAGTTGTATTAAACATAACAAACCTGAATGTCACAACATTTTAAACAGACATCAAAGTCAGACTCAGACTCTCTCTCTCTCTCTCTCTCCCTCTACTAATTGGGGAGTTAGTTATAAGTATCCTTGGCCAGGCCATGTTGCAGAAAACGGGGGAAGGGTGGGAAGTGGTCGGGCAGGGGAACAAAGACTTGGGGAGGAGCAACTAAAAGCAGCAGGTGAGGGAGGGGTTACAGACAAAGAGTCCTGAATCATAAAAGGCTTTGTTTTTAAACTACATTTTAGTCTAAGATCAATCTTTAAAAAATCTAAAGTCAATTCTATTTCAAGTTCTACATCTCCAAATAAAGTTTGAACATCACAGCAATATTCTAGGGGTGGTTTTTGAGGGTCTGAACTCTGTTTGACCCCAACCATGACCAGAACCTTCAGAGGGCTTGTGATCTATATATGAGGGCCTCTCATAACTTTGTATTGTGCTCGCTTTGGCAGCACATATACTAAAATTGGATCGATACAGAGAAGATTAGCATGGCCCCTGCGAAAGGATGACACGCAAATCCGTGAAGCGCTCCTTATTTTCCTCACACAGAGAAACACAGAGAAATTGGAACCAAACAGAGAAGATTGGGCCGGTAGTGACCCGGGAGAATAAATTGTCCATTCCCCTCAGTCTAGTCTAAGGAGGAGGGGAAATGCTGGATGAGAGAAGCTCAGTCTACAGTAGAATGACATGAACATTTGTGAAGCCTTCCTTATTTTGAAATGGGAGAGAGACAAGGTTGCAGCCTGAGACCAACTTTATTCAACATGTAGACAAATAATTGGCGAGTTAGGCACGGTTGCAGTCTGAGTTCAACTTTATTCAAAGTTTAGAAATGAATTGGGGAGTGAGACAAGGTTGCACTCTGAGTCCAACTTTATTCAATATCTACAAATGAATTGGAGAGAGACTTGGGTTCAATTTTAGTCCAGTTGTATTAAACATAACAAACCTGAATGTCACAACATTTTAAACAGACATCAAAGTCAGACTCAGACTCTCTCTCTCTCTCTCTCCCTCTACTAATTGGGGAGTTAGTTATAAGTATCCTTGGCCAGGCCATGTTGCAGAAAACGGGGAAGGGTGGGAAGTGGTCGGGCAGGGGAACAAAGACTTGGGGAGGAGCAACTAAAAGCAGCAGGTGAGGGAGGGTTACAGACCAAGAGTCCTGAATCATAAAAGGCTTTGTTTTTAAACTACATTTTAGTCTAAGATCAATCTTTAAAAAATCTAAAGTCAATTCTATTTCAAGTTCTACATCTCCAAATAAAGTTTGAACATCACAGCAATATTCTAGGGGTGGTTTTTGAGGGTCTGAACTCTGTTTGACCCCAACCATGACCAGAACCTTCAGAGGGCTTGTGATCTATATATATGAGGGCCTCTCATAACTTTGTATTGTGCTCGCTTTGGCAGCACATATACTAAAATTGGATCGATACAGAGAAGATTAGCATGGCCCCTGCGAAAGGATGACACGCAAATCCGTGAAGCGCTCCTTATTTTCCTCACACAGAGAAACACAGAGAAATTGGAACCAAACAGAGAAGATTGGGCGGTAGTGACCCGGGGAGAATAAATTGTCCATTCCCCTCAGTCTAGTCTAAGGAGGAGGGGAAATGCTGGATGAGAGAAGCTCAGTCTACAGTAGAATGACATGAACATTTGTGAAGCCTTCCTTATTTTGAAATGGGGAGAGAGACAAGGTTGCAGCCTGAGACCAACTTTATTCAATATGTAGACAAATAATTGGCGAGTTAGGCACGGTTGCAGTCTGAGTTCAACTTTATTCAAAGTTTAGAAATGAATTGGGGAGTGAGACAAGGTTGCACTCTGAGTCCAACTTTATTCAATATCTACAAATGAATTGGAGAGAGACTTGGGTTCAATTTTAGTCCAGTTGTATTAAACATAACAAACCTGAATGTCACAACATTTTAAACAGACATCAAAGTCAGACTCAGACTCTCTCTCTCTCTCTCTCTCCCTCTACTAATTGGGGAGTTAGTTATAAGTATCCTTGGCCAGGCCATGTTGCAGAAAACGGGGGAAGGGTGGGAAGTGGTCGGGGCAGGGGAACAAAGACTTGGGGAGGAGCAACTAAAAGCAGCAGGTGAGGGAGGGGTTACAGACCAAGAGTCCTGAATCATAAAAGGCTTTGTTTTTAAACTACATTTTAGTCTAAGATCAATCTTTAAAAAATCTAAAGTCAATTCTATTTCAAGTTCTACATCTCCAAATAAAGTTTGAACATCACAGCAATATTCTAGGGGTGGTTTTTGAGGGTCTGAACTCTGTTTGACCCCAACCATGACCAGAACCTTCAGAGGGCTTGTGATCTATATATATGAGGGCCTCTCATAACTTTGTATTGTGCTCGCTTTGGCAGCACATATACTAAAATTGGATCGATACAGAGAAGATTAGCATGGCCCCTGCGAAAGGATGACACGCAAATCTGTGAAGCGCTCCTTATTTTCCTCACACAGAGAAATTGGAACCAAACAGAGAAGATTGGGCGGTAGTGACCCGGGGAGAATAAATTGTCCATTCCCCTCAGTCTAGTCTAAGGAGGAGGGGAAATGCTGGATGAGAGAAGCTCAGTCTACAGTAGAATGACATGAACATTTGTGAAGCCTTCCTTATTTTGAAATGGGGAGAGAGACAAGGTTGCAGCCTGAGAGACAAGGTTGCAGCCTGAGACCAACTTTATTCAACATGTAGACAAATAATTGGCGAGTTAGGCACGGTTGCAGTCTGAGTTCAACTTTATTCAAAGTTTAGAAATGAATTGGGGAGTGAGACAAGGTTGCACTCTGAGTCCAACTTTATTCAATATCTACAAATGAATTGGAGAGAGACTTGGGTTCAATTTTAGTCCAGTTGTATTAAACATAACAAACCTGAATGTCACAACATTTTAAACAGACATCAAAGTCAGACTCAGACTCTCTCTCTCTCTCTCTCTCCCTCTACTAATTGGGGAGTTAGTTATAAGTATCCTTGGCCAGGCCATGTTGCAGAAAACGGGGGAAGGGTGGGAAGTGGTCGGGGCAGGGGAACAAAGACTTGGGGAGGAGCAACTAAAAGCAGCAGGTGAGGGAGGGGTTACAGACCAAGAGTCCTGAATCATAAAAGGCTTTGTTTTTAAACTACATTTTAGTCTAAGATCAATCTTTAAAAAATCTAAAGTCAATTCTATTTCAAGTTCTACATCTCCAAATAAAGTTTGAACATCACAGCAATATTCTAGGGGTGGTTTTGAGGGTCTGAACTCTGTTTGACCCCAACCATGACCAGAACATTCAGAGGGCTTGTGATCTATATATGAGGGCCTCTCATAACTTTGTATTGTGCTCGCTTTGGCAGCACATATACTAAAATTGGATCGATACAGAGAAGATTAGCATGGCCCCTGCGAAAGGATGACACGCAAATCCGTGAAGCGCTCCTTATTTTTCCTCAGAGAAACACAGAGAAATTGGAACCAAACAGAGAAGATTGGGCGGTAGTGACCCGGGAGAATAAATTGTCCATTCCCCTCAGTCTAGTCTAAGGAGGAGGGGAAATGCTGGATGAGAGAAGCTCAGTCTACAGTAGAATGACATGAACATTTGTGAAGCCTTCCTTATTTTGAAATGGGGAGAGAGACAAGGTTGCAGCCTGAGACCAACTTTATTCAACATGTAGACAAATAATTGGCGAGTTAGGCACGGTTGCAGTCTGAGTTCAACTTTATTCAAAGTTTAGAAATGAATTGGGGAGTGAGACAAGGTTGCACTCTGAGTCCAACTTTATTCAATATCTACAAATGAATTGGAGAGAGACTTGGGTTCAATTTTAGTCCAGTTGTATTAAACATAACAAACCTGAATGTCACAACATTTTAAACAGACATCAAAGTCAGACTCAGACTCTCTCTCTCTCTCTCTCTCCCTCTACTAATTGGGGAGTTAGTTATAAGTATCCTTGGCCAGGCCATGTTGCAGAAAACGGGGAAGGGTGGGAAGTGGTCGGGGCAGGGGAACAAAGACTTGGGGAGGAGCAACTAAAAGCAGCAGGTGAGGGAGGGGTTACAGACCAAGAGTCCTGAATCATAAAAGGCTTTGTTTTTAAACTACATTTTAGTCTAAGATCAATCTTTAAAAAATCTAAAGTCAATTCTATTTCAAGTTCTACATCTCCAAATAAAGTTTGAACATCACAGCAATATTCTAGGGGTGGTTTTTGAGGGTCTGAACTCTGTTTGACCCCAACCATGACCAGAACCTTCAGAGGGCTTGTGATCTATATATGAGGGCCTCTCATAACTTTGTATTGTGCTCGCTTTGGCAGCACATATACTAAAATTGGATCGATACAGAGAAGATTAGCATGGCCCCTGCGAAAGGATGACACGCAAATCCGTGAAGCGCTCCTTATTTTCCTCACACAGAGAAACACAGAGAAATTGGAACCAAACAGAGAAGATTGGGCGGTAGTGACCCGGGGAGAATAAATTGTCCATTCCCCTCAGTCTAGTCTAAGGAGGAGGGGAAATGCTGGATGAGAGAAGCTCAGTCTACAGTAGAATGACATGAACATTTGTGAAGCCTTCCTTATTTTGAAATGGGGAGAGAGACAAGGTTGCAGCCTGAGACCAACTTTATTCAATATGTAGACAAATAATTGGCGAGTTAGGCACGGTTGCAGTCTGAGTTCAACTTTATTCAAAGTTTAGAAATGAATTGGGGAGTGAGACAAGGTTGCACTCTGAGTCCAACTTTATTCAATATCTACAAATGAATTGGAGAGAGACTTGGGTTCAATTTTAGTCCAGTTGTATTAAACATAACAAACCTGAATGTCACAACATTTTAAACAGACATCAAAGTCAGACTCAGACTCTCTCTCTCTCTCTCTCTCCCTCTACTAATTGGGGAGTTAGTTATAAGTATCCTTGGCCAGGCCATGTTGCAGAAAACGGGGAAGGGTGGGAAGTGGTCGGGGCAGGGAACAAAGACTTGGGGAGGAGCAACTAAAAGCAGCAGGTGAGGGAGGGTTACAGACCAAGAGTCCTGAATCATAAAAGGCTTTGTTTTTAAACTACATTTTAGTCTAAGATCAATCTTTAAAAAATCTAAAGTCAATTCTATTTCAAGTTCTACATCTCCAAATAAAGTTTGAACATCACAGCAATATTCTAGGGGTGGTTTTGAGGGTCTGAACTCTGTTTGACCCCAACCATGACCAGAACCTTCAGAGGGCTTGTGATCTATATATGAGGGCCTCTCATAACTTTGTATTGTGCTGCTTTGGCAGCACATATACTAAAATTGGATCGATACAGAGAAGATTAGCATGGCCCCTGCGAAAGGATGACACGCAAATCCGTGAAGCGCTCCTTATTTTCCTCACACAGAGAAACACAGAGAAATTGGAACCAAACAGAGAAGATTGGGCGGTAGTGACCCGGGGAGAATAAATTGTCCATTCCCCTCAGTCTAGTCTAAGGAGGAGGGGAAATGCTGGATGAGAGAAGCTCAGTCTACAGTAGAATGACATGAACATTTGTGAAGCCTTCCTTATTTTGAAATGGGGAGAGAGACAAGGTTGCAGCCTGAGACCAACTTTATTCAACATGTAGACAAATAATTGGCGAGTTAGGCACGGTTGCAGTCTGAGTTCAACTTTATTCAAAGTTTAGAAATGAATTGGGGAGTGAGACAAGGTTGCACTCTGAGTCCAACTTTATTCAATATCTACAAATGAATTGGAGAGAGACTTGGGTTCAATTTTAGTCCAGTTGTATTAAACATAACAAACCTGAATGTCACAACATTTTAAACAGACATCAAAGTCAGACTCAGACTCTCTCTCTCTCTCTCTCTCTCCCTCTACTAATTGGGGAGTTAGTTATAAGTATCCTTGGCCAGGCCATGTTGCAGAAAACGGGGGAAGGGTGGGAAGTGGTCGGGGCAGGGGAACAAAGACTTGGGGAGGAGCAACTAAAAGCAGCAGGTGAGGGAGGGGTTACAGACCAAGAGTCCTGAATCATAAAAGGCTTTGTTTTTAAACTACATTTTAGTCTAAGATCAATCTTTAAAAAATCTAAAGTCAATTCTATTTCAAGTTCTACATCTCCAAATAAAGTTTGAACATCACAGCAATATTCTAGGGGTGGTTTTTGAGGGTCTGAACTCTGTTTGACCCCAACCATGACCAGAACATTCAGAGGGCTTGTGATCTATATATGAGGGCCTCTCATAACTTTGTATTGTGCTCGCTTTGGCAGCACATATACTAAAATTGGATCGATACAGAGAAGATTAGCATGGCCCCTGCGAAAGGATGACACGCAAATCCGTGAAGCGCTCCTTATTTTCCTCACACAGAGAAATTGGAACCAAACAGAGAAGATTGGGCGGTAGTGACCCGGGGAGAATAAATTGTCCATTCCCCTCAGTCTAGTCTAAGGAGGAGGGGAAATGCTGGATGAGAGAAGCTCAGTCTACAGTAGAATGACATGAACATTTGTGAAGCCTTCCTTATTTTGAAATGGGGAGAGAGACAAGGTTGCAGCCTGAGACCAACTTTATTCAACATGTAGACAAATAATTGGCGAGTTAGGCACGGTTGCAGTCTGAGTTCAACTTTATTCAAAGTTTAGAAATGAATTGGGGAGTGAGACAAGGTTGCACTCTGAGTCCAACTTTATTCAATATCTACAAATGAATTGGAGAGAGACTTGGGTTCAATTTTAGTCCAGTTGTATTAAACATAACAAACCTGAATGTCACAACATTTTAAACAGACATCAAAGTCAGACTCAGACTCTCTCTCTCTCTCTCTCTCTCCCTCTACTAATTGGGGAGTTAGTTATAAGTATCCTTGGCCAGGCCATGTTGCAGAAAACGGGGAAGGGTGGGAAGTGGTCGGGGCAGGGGAACAAAGACTTGGGGAGGAGCAACTAAAAGCAGCAGGTGAGGGAGGGGTTACAGACCAAGAGTCCTGAATCATAAAAGGCTTTGTTTTTAAACTACATTTTAGTCTAAGATCAATCTTTAAAAAATCTAAAGTCAATTCTATTTCAAGTTCTACATCTCCAAATAAAGTTTGAACATCACAGCAATATTCTAGGGGTGGTTTTTGAGGGTCTGAACTCTGTTTGACCCCAACCATGACCAGAACCTTCAGAGGGCTTGTGATCTATATATGAGGGCCTCTCATAACTTTGTATTGTGCTCGCTTTGGCAGCACATATACTAAAATTGGATCGATACAGAGAAGATTAGCATGGCCCCTGCGAAAGGATGACACGCAAATCCGTGAAGCGCTCCTTATTTTCCTCACACAGAGAAACACAGAGAAATTGGAACCAAACAGAGAAGATTGGGCGGTAGTGACCCGGGAGAATAAATTGTCCATTCCCCTCAGTCTAGTCTAAGGAGGAGGGGAAATGCTGGATGAGAGAAGCTCAGTCTACAGTAGAATGACATGAACATTTGTGAAGCCTTCCTTATTTTGAAATGGGGAGAGAGACAAGGTTGCAGCCTGAGACCAACTTTATTCAACATGTAGACAAATAATTGGCGAGTTAGGCACGGTTGCAGTCTGAGTTCAACTTTATTCAAAGTTTAGAAATGAATTGGGGAGTGAGACAAGGTTGCACTCTGAGTCCAACTTTATTCAATATCTACAAATGAATTGGAGAGAGACTTGGGTTCAATTTTAGTCCAGTTGTATTAAACATAACAAACCTGAATGTCACAACATTTTAAACAGACATCAAAGTCAGACTCAGACTCTCTCTCTCTCTCTCTCTCCCTCTACTAATTGGGGAGTTAGTTATAAGTATCCTTGGCCAGGCCATGTTGCAGAAAACGGGGGAAGGGTGGGAAGTGGTCGGGGCAGGGGAACAAAGACTTGGGGAGGAGCAACTAAAAGCAGCAGGTGAGGGAGGGGTTACAGACCAAGAGTCCTGAATCATAAAAGGCTTTGTTTTTAAACTACATTTTAGTCTAAGATCAATCTTTAAAAAATCTAAAGTCAATTCTATTTCAAGTTCTACATCTCCAAATAAAGTTTGAACATCACAGCAATATTCTAGGGGTGGTTTTTGAGGGTCTGAACTCTGTTTGACCCCAACCATGACCAGAACCTTCAGAGGGCTTGTGATCTATATATGAGGGCCTCTCATAACTTTGTATTGTGCTCGCTTTGGCAGCACATATACTAAAATTGGATCGATACAGAGAAGATTAGCATGGCCCCTGCGAAAGGATGACACGCAAATCCGTGAAGCGCTCCTTATTTTCCTCACACAGAGAAACACAGAGAAATTGGAACCAAACAGAGAAGATTGGGCGGTAGTGACCCGGGGAGAATAAATTGTCCATTCCCCTCAGTCTAGTCTAAGGAGGAGGGGAAATGCTGGATGAGAGAAGCTCAGTCTACAGTAGAATGACATGAACATTTGTGAAGCCTTCCTTATTTTGAAATGGGGAGAGAGACAAGGTTGCAGCCTGAGACCAACTTTATTCAACATGTAGACAAATAATTGGCGAGTTAGGCACGGTTGCAGTCTGAGTTCAACTTTATTCAAAGTTTAGAAATGAATTGGGGAGTGAGACAAGGTTGCACTCTGAGTCCAACTTTATTCAATATCTACAAATGAATTGGAGAGAGACTTGGGTTCAATTTTAGTCCAGTTGTATTAAACATAACAAACCTGAATGTCACAACATTTTAAACAGACATCAAAGTCAGACTCAGACTCTCTCTCTCTCTCTCCCTCTACTAATTGGGGAGTTAGTTATAAGTATCCTTGGCCAGGCCATGTTGCAGAAAACGGGGAAGGGTGGGAAGTGGTCGGGGCAGGGGAACAAAGACTTGGGGAGGAGCAACTAAAAGCAGCAGGTGAGGGAGGGGTTACAGACCAAGAGTCCTGAATCATAAAAGGCTTTGTTTTTAAACTACATTTTAGTCTAAGATCAATCTTTAAAAAATCTAAAGTCAATTCTATTTCAAGTTCTACATCTCCAAATAAAGTTTGAACATCACAGCAATATTCTAGGGGTGGTTTTTGAGGGTCTGAACTCTGTTTGACCCCAACCATGACCAGAACCTTCAGAGGGCTTGTGATCTATATATGAGGGCCTCTCATAACTTTGTATTGTGCTCGCTTTGGCAGCACATATACTAAAATTGGATCGATACAGAGAAGATTAGCATGGCCCCTGCGAAAGGATGACACGCAAATCCGTGAAGCGCTCCTTATTTTCCTCACACAGAGAAACACAGAGAAATTGGAACCAAACAGAGAAGATTGGGCGGTAGTGACCCGGGAGAATAAATTGTCCATTCCCCTCAGTCTAGTCTAAGGAGGAGGGGAAATGCTGGATGAGAGAAGCTCAGTCTACAGTAGAATGACATGAACATTTGTGAAGCCTTCCTTATTTTGAAATGGGGAGAGAGACAAGGTTGCAGCCTGAGACCAACTTTATTCAACATGTAGACAAATAATTGGCGAGTTAGGCACGGTTGCAGTCTGAGTTCAACTTTATTCAAAGTTTAGAAATGAATTGGGGAGTGAGACAAGGTTGCACTCTGAGTCCAACTTTATTCAATATCTACAAATGAATTGGAGAGAGACTTGGGTTCAATTTTAGTCCAGTTGTATTAAACATAACAAACCTGAATGTCACAACATTTTAAACAGACATCAAAGTCAGACTCAGACTCTCTCTCTCTCTCTCTCTCTCCCTCTACTAATTGGGGAGTTAGTTATAAGTATCCTTGGCCAGGCCATGTTGCAGAAAACGGGGGAAGGGTGGGAAGTGGTCGGGGCAGGGGAACAAAGACTTGGGGAGGAGCAACTAAAAGCAGCAGGTGAGGGAGGGGTTACAGACCAAGAGTCCTGAATCATAAAAGGCTTTGTTTTTAAACTACATTTTAGTCTAAGATCAATCTTTAAAAAATCTAAAGTCAATTCTATTTCAAGTTCTACATCTCCAAATAAAGTTTGAACATCACAGCAATATTCTAGGGGTGGTTTTTGAGGGTCTGAACTCTGTTTGACCCCAACCATGACCAGAACCTTCAGAGGGCTTGTGATCTATATATGAGGGCCTCTCATAACTTTGTATTGTGCTCGCTTTGGCAGCACATATACTAAAATTGGATCGATACAGAGAAGATTAGCATGGCCCCTGCGAAAGGATGACACGCAAATCCGTGAAGCGCTCCTTATTTTCCTCACACAGAGAAACACAGAGAAATTGGAACCAAACAGAGAAGATTGGGCGGTAGTGACCCGGGAGAATAAATTGTCCATTCCCCTCAGTCTAGTCTAAGGAGGAGGGGAAATGCTGGATGAGAGAAGCTCAGTCTACAGTAGAATGACATGAACATTTGTGAAGCCTTCCTTATTTTGAAATGGGGAGAGAGACAAGGTTGCAGCCTGAGACCAACTTTATTCAACATGTAGACAAATAATTGGCGAGTTAGGCACGGTTGCAGTCTGAGTTCAACTTTATTCAAAGTTTAGAAATGAATTGGGGAGTGAGACAAGGTTGCACTCTGAGTCCAACTTTATTCAATATCTACAAATGAATTGGAGAGAGACTTGGGTTCAATTTTAGTCCAGTTGTATTAAACATAACAAACCTGAATGTCACAACATTTTAAACAGACATCAAAGTCAGACTCAGACTCTCTCTCTCTCTCTCTCTCTCCCTCTACTAATTGGGGAGTTAGTTATAAGTATCCTTGGCCAGGCCATGTTGCAGAAAACGGGGGAAGGGTGGGAAGTGGTCGGGGCAGGGGAACAAAGACTTGGGGAGGAGCAACTAAAAGCAGCAGGTGAGGGAGGGGTTACAGACCAAGAGTCCTGAATCATAAAAGGCTTTGTTTTTAAACTACATTTTAGTCTAAGATCAATCTTTAAAAAATCTAAAGTCAATTCTATTTCAAGTTCTACATCTCCAAATAAAGTTTGAACATCACAGCAATATTCTAGGGGTGGTTTTTGAGGGTCTGAACTCTGTTTGACCCCAACCATGACCAGAACCTTCAGAGGGCTTGTGATCTATATATGAGGGCCTCTCATAACTTTGTATTGTGCTCGCTTTGGCAGCACATATACTAAAATTGGATCGATACAGAGAAGATTAGCATGGCCCCTGCGAAAGGATGACACGCAAATCCGTGAAGCGCTCCTTATTTTCCTCACACAGAGAAACACAGAGAAATTGGAACCAAACAGAGAAGATTGGGCGGTAGTGACCGGGGAGAATAAATTGTCCATTCCCCTCAGTCTAGTCTAAGGAGGAGGGGAAATGCTGGATGAGAGAAGCTCAGTCTACAGTAGAATGACATGAACATTTGTGAAGCCTTCCTTATTTTGAAATGGGGAGAGAGACAAGGTTGCAGCCTGAGACCAACTTTATTCAACATGTAGACAAATAATTGGCGAGTTAGGCACGGTTGCAGTCTGAGTTCAACTTTATTCAAAGTTTAGAAATGAATTGGGGAGTGAGACAAGGTTGCACTCTGAGTCCAACTTTATTCAATATCTACAAATGAATTGGAGAGAGACTTGGGTTCAATTTTAGTCCAGTTGTATTAAACATAACAAACCTGAATGTCACAACATTTTAAACAGACATCAAAGTCAGACTCAGACTCTCTCTCTCTCTCTCTCCCTCTACTAATTGGGGAGTTAGTTATAAGTATCCTTGGCCAGGCCATGTTGCAGAAAACGGGGGAAGGGTGGGAAGTGGTCGGGGCAGGGGAACAAAGACTTGGGGAGGAGCAACTAAAAGCAGCAGGTGAGGGAGGGGTTACAGACCAAGAGTCCTGAATCATAAAAGGCTTTGTTTTTAAACTACATTTTAGTCTAAGATCAATCTTTAAAAAATCTAAAGTCAATTCTATTTCAAGTTCTACATCTCCAAATAAAGTTTGAACATCACAGCAATATTCTAGGGGTGGTTTTTGAGGGTCTGAACTCTGTTTGACCCCAACCATGACCAGAACCTTCAGAGGGCTTGTGATCTATATATGAGGGCCTCTCATAACTTTGTATTGTGCTCGCTTTGGCAGCACATATACTAAAATTGGATCGATACAGAGAAGATTAGCATGGCCCCTGCGAAAGGATGACACGCAAATCCGTGAAGCGCTCCTTATTTTCCTCACACAGAGAAACACAGAGAAATTGGAACCAAACAGAGAAGATTGGGCGGTAGTGACCCGGGAGAATAAATTGTCCATTCCCCTCAGTCTAGTCTAAGGAGGAGGGGAAATGCTGGATGAGAGAAGCTCAGTCTACAGTAGAATGACATGAACATTTGTGAAGCCTTCCTTATTTTGAAATGGGGAGAGAGACAAGGTTGCAGCCTGAGACCAACTTTATTCAACATGTAGACAAATAATTGGCGAGTTAGGCACGGTTGCAGTCTGAGTTCAACTTTATTCAAAGTTTAGAAATGAATTGGGGAGTGAGACAAGGTTGCACTCTGAGTCCAACTTTATTCAATATCTACAAATGAATTGGAGAGAGACTTGGGTTCAATTTTAGTCCAGTTGTATTAAACATAACAAACCTGAATGTCACAACATTTTAAACAGACATCAAAGTCAGACTCAGACTCTCTCTCTCTCTCTCTCCCTCTACTAATTGGGGAGTTAGTTATAAGTATCCTTGGCCAGGCCATGTTGCAGAAAACGGGGGAAGGGTGGGAAGTGGTCGGGGCAGGGGAACAAAGACTTGGGGAGGAGCAACTAAAAGCAGCAGGTGAGGGAGGGGTTACAGACCAAGAGTCCTGAATCATAAAAGGCTTTGTTTTTAAACTACATTTTAGTCTAAGATCAATCTTTAAAAAATCTAAAGTCAATTCTATTTCAAGTTCTACATCTCCAAATAAAGTTTGAACATCACAGCAATATTCTAGGGGTGGTTTTTGAGGGTCTGAACTCTGTTTGACCCCAACCATGACCAGAACCTTCAGAGGGCTTGTGATCTATATATGAGGGCCTCTCATAACTTTGTATTGTGCTCGCTTTGGCAGCACATATACTAAAATTGGATCGATACAGAGAAGATTAGCATGGCCCCTGCGAAAGGATGACACGCAAATCCGTGAAGCGCTCCTTATTTTCCTCACACAGAGAAACACAGAGAAATTGGAACCAAACAGAGAAGATTGGGCGGTAGTGACCCGGGAGAATAAATTGTCCATTCCCCTCAGTCTAGTCTAAGGAGGAGGGGAAATGCTGGATGAGAGAAGCTCAGTCTACAGTAGAATGACATGAACATTTGTGAAGCCTTCCTTATTTTGAAATGGGGAGAGAGACAAGGTTGCAGCCTGAGACCAACTTTATTCAACATGTAGACAAATAATTGGCGAGTTAGGCACGGTTGCAGTCTGAGTTCAACTTTATTCAAAGTTTAGAAATGAATTGGGGAGTGAGACAAGGTTGCACTCTGAGTCCAACTTTATTCAATATCTACAAATGAATTGGAGAGAGACTTGGGTTCAATTTTAGTCCAGTTGTATTAAACATAACAAACCTGAATGTCACAACATTTTAAACAGACATCAAAGTCAGACTCAGACTCTCTCTCTCTCTCTCTCTCCCTCTACTAATTGGGGAGTTAGTTATAAGTATCCTTGGCCAGGCCATGTTGCAGAAAACGGGGGAAGGGTGGGAAGTGGTCGGGGCAGGGAACAAAGACTTGGGGAGGAGCAACTAAAAGCAGCAGGTGAGGGAGGGGTTACAGACCAAGAGTCCTGAATCATAAAAGGCTTTGTTTTTAAACTACATTTTAGTCTAAGATCAATCTTTAAAAAATCTAAAGTCAATTCTATTTCAAGTTCTACATCTCCAAATAAAGTTTGAACATCACAGCAATATTCTAGGGGTGGTTTTGAGGGTCTGAACTCTGTTTGACCCCAACCATGACCAGAACCTTCAGAGGGCTTGTGATCTATATATGAGGGCCTCTCATAACTTTGTATTGTGCTCGCTTTGGCAGCACATATACTAAAATTGGATCGATACAGAGAAGATTAGCATGGCCCCTGCGAAAGGATGACACGCAAATCCGTGAAGCGCTCCTTATTTTCCTCACACAGAGAAACACAGAGAAATTGGAACCAAACAGAAAAGATTGGGCGGTAGTGACCCGGGGAGAATAAATTGTCCATTCCCCTCAGTCTAGTCTAAGGAGGAGGGGAAATCCTGGATGAGAGAAGCTCAGTCTACAGTAGAATGACATGAACATTTGTGAAGCCTTCCTTATTTTGAAATGGGGAGAGAGACAAGGTTGCAGCCTGAGACCAACTTTATTCAACATGTAGACAAATAATTGGCGAGTTAGGCACGGTTGCAGTCTGAGTTCAACTTTATTCAAAGTTTAGAAATGAATTGGGGAGTGAGACAAGGTTGCACTCTGAGTCCAACTTTATTCAATATCTACAAATGAATTGGAGAGAGACTTGGGTTCAATTTTAGTCCAGTTGTATTAAACATAACAAACCTGAATGTCACAACATTTTAAACAGACATCAAAGTCAGACTCAGACTCTCTCTCTCTCTCTCTCTCTCTCTCTCCCTCTACTAATTGGGGAGTTAGTTATAAGTATCCTTGGCCAGGCCATGTTGCAGAAAACGGGGGAAGGGTGGGAAGTGGTCGGGGCAGGGGAACAAAGACTTGGGGAGGAGCAACTAAAAGCAGCAGGTGAGGGAGGGGTTACGGACCAAGAGTCCTGAATCATAAAAGGCTTTGTTTTTAAACTACATTTTAGTCTAAGATCAATCTTTAAAAAATCTAAAGTCAATTCTATTTCAAGTTCTACATCTCCAAATAAAGTTTGAACATCACAGCAATATTCTAGGGGTGGTTTTTGAGGGTCTGAACTCTGTTTGACCCCAACCATGACCAGAACCTTCAGAGGGCTTGTGATCTATATATGAGGGCCTCTCATAACTTTGTATTGTGCTCGCTTTGGCAGCACATATACTAAAATTGGATCGATACAGAGAAGATTAGCATGGCCCCTGCGAAAGGATGACACGCAAATCCGTGAAGCGCTCCTTATTTTCCTCACACAGAGAAACACAGAGAAATTGGAACCAAACAGAGAAGATTGGGCGGTAGTGACCCGGGAGAATAAATTGTCCATTCCCCTCAGTCTAGTCTAAGGAGGAGGGGAAATGCTGGATGAGAGAAGCTCAGTCTACAGTAGAATGACATGAACATTTGTGAAGCCTTCCTTATTTTGAAATGGGGAGAGAGACAAGGTTGCAGCCTGAGACCAACTTTATTCAACATGTAGACAAATAATTGGCGAGTTAGGCACGGTTGCAGTCTGAGTTCAACTTTATTCAAAGTTTAGAAATGAATTGGGGAGTGAGACAAGGTTGCACTCTGAGTCCAACTTTATTCAATATCTACAAATGAATTGGAGAGAGACTTGGGTTCAATTTTAGTCCAGTTGTATTAAACATAACAAACCTGAATGTCACAACATTTTAAACAGACATCAAAGTCAGACTCAGACTCTCTCTCTCTCTCTCTCTCCCTCTACTAATTGGGGAGTTAGTTATAAGTATCCTTGGCCAGGCCATGTTGCAGAAAACGGGGGAAGGGTGGGAAGTGGTCGGGGCAGGGGAACAAAGACTTGGGGAGGAGCAACTAAAAGCAGCAGGTGAGGGAGGGGTTACAGACCAAGAGTCCTGAATCATAAAAGGCTTTGTTTTTAAACTACATTTTAGTCTAAGATCAATCTTTAAAAAATCTAAAGTCAATTCTATTTCAAGTTCTACATCTCCAAATAAAGTTTGAACATCACAGCAATATTCTAGGGGTGGTTTTTGAGGGTCTGAACTCTGTTTGACCCCAACCATGACCAGAACCTTCAGAGGGCTTGTGATCTATATATGAGGGCCTCTCATAACTTTGTATTGTGCTCGCTTTGGCAGCACATATACTAAAATTGGATCGATACAGAGAAGATTAGCATGGCCCCTGCGAAAGGATGACACGCAAATCCGTGAAGCGCTCCTTATTTTCCTCACACAGAGAAATTGGAACCAAACAGAGAAGATTGGGCGGTAGTGACCCGGGGAGAATAAATTGTCCATTCCCCTCAGTCTAGTCTAAGGAGGAGGGGAAATGCTGGATGAGAGAAGCTCAGTCTACAGTAGAATGACATGAACATTTGTGAAGCCTTCCTTATTTTGAAATGGGGAGAGAGACAAGGTTGCAGCCTGAGACCAACTTTATTCAACATGTAGACAAATAATTGGCGAGTTAGGCACGGTTGCAGTCTGAGTTCAACTTTATTCAAAGTTTAGAAATGAATTGGGGAGTGAGACAAGGTTGCACTCTGAGTCCAACTTTATTCAATATCTACAAATGAATTGGAGAGAGACTTGGGTTCAATTTTAGTCCAGTTGTATTAAACATAACAAACCTGAATGTCACAACATTTTAAACAGACATCAAAGTCAGACTCAGACTCTCTCTCTCTCTCTCTCTCCCTCTACTAATTGGGGAGTTAGTTATAAGTATCCTTGGCCAGGCCATGTTGCAGAAAACGGGGGAAGGGTGGGAAGTGGTCGGGGCAGGGGAACAAAGACTTGGGGAGGAGCAACTAAAAGCAGCAGGTGAGGGAGGGGTTACAGACCAAGAGTCCTGAATCATAAAAGGCTTTGTTTTTAAACTACATTTTAGTCTAAGATCAATCTTTAAAAAATCTAAAGTCAATTCTATTTCAAGTTCTACATCTCCAAATAAAGTTTGAACATCACAGCAATATTCTAGGGGTGGTTTTTGAGGGTCTGAACTCTGTTTGACCCCAACCATGACCAGAACCTTCAGAGGGCTTGTGATCTATATATGAGGGCCTCTCATAACTTTGTATTGTGCTCGCTTTGGCAGCACATATACTAAAATTGGATCGATACAGAGAAGATTAGCATGGCCCCTGCGAAAGGATGACACGCAAATCCGTGAAGCGCTCCTTATTTTCCTCACACAGAAACACAGAAATTGGAACCAAACAGAGAAGATTGGGCGGTAGTGACCCGGGGAGAATAAATTGTCCATTCCCCTCAGTCTAGTCTAAGGAGGAGGGGAAATGCTGGATGAGAGAAGCTCAGTCTACAGTAGAATGACATGAACATTTGTGAAGCCTTCCTTATTTTGAAATGGGGAGAGAGACAAGGTTGCAGCCTGAGACCAACTTTATTCAACATGTAGACAAATAATTGGCGAGTTAGGCACGGTTGCAGTCTGAGTTCAACTTTATTCAAAGTTTAGAAATGAATTGGGGAGTGAGACAAGGTTGCACTCTGAGTCCAACTTTATTCAATATCTACAAATGAATTGGAGAGAGACTTGGGTTCAATTTTAGTCCAGTTGTATTAAACATAACAAACCTGAATGTCACAACATTTTAAACAGACATCAAGTCAGACTCAGACTCTCTCTCTCTCTCTCTCTCTCCCTCTACTAATTGGGGAGTTAGTTATAAGTATCCTTGGCCAGGCCATGTTGCAGAAAACGGGGGAAGGGTGGGAAGTGGTCGGGGCAGGGGAACAAAGACTTGGGGAGGAGCAACTAAAAGCAGCAGGTGAGGGAGGGGTTACAGACCAAGAGTCCTGAATCATAAAAGGCTTTGTTTTTAAACTACATTTTAGTCTAAGATCAATCTTTAAAAAATCTAAAGTCAATTCTATTTCAAGTTCTACATCTCCAAATAAAGTTTGAACATCACAGCAATATTCTAGGGGTGGTTTTGAGGGTCTGAACTCTGTTTGACCCCAACCATGACCAGAACCTTCAGAGGGCTTGTGATCTATATATGAGGGCCTCTCATAACTTTGTATTGTGCTCGCTTTGGCAGCACATATACTAAAATTGGATCGATACAGAGAAGATTAGCATGGCCCCTGCGAAAGGATGACACGCAAATCCGTGAAGCGCTCCTTATTTTCCTCACACAGAGAAACACAGAGAAATTGGAACCAAACAGAGAAGATTGGGCGGTAGTGACCCGGGGAGAATAAATTGTCCATTCCCCTCAGTCTAGTCTAAGGAGGAGGGGAAATGCTGGATGAGAGAAGCTCAGTCTACAGTAGAATGACATGAACATTTGTGAAGCCTTCCTTATTTTGAAATGGGGAGAGAGACAAGGTTGCAGCCTGAGACCAACTTTATTCAACATGTAGACAAATAATTGGCGAGTTAGGCACGGTTGCAGTCTGAGTTCAACTTTATTCAAAGTTTAGAAATGAATTGGGGAGTGAGACAAGGTTGCACTCTGAGTCCAACTTTATTCAATATCTACAAATGAATTGGAGAGAGACTTGGGTTCAATTTTAGTCCAGTTGTATTAAACATAACAAACCTGAATGTCACAACATTTTAAACAGACATCAAAGTCAGACTCAGACTCTCTCTCTCTCTCTCTCTCCCTCTACTAATTGGGGAGTTAGTTATAAGTATCCTTGGCCAGGCCATGTTGCAGAAAACGGGGGAAGGGTGGGAAGTGGTCGGGGCAGGGGAACAAAGACTTGGGGAGGAGCAACTAAAAGCAGCAGGTGAGGGAGGGGTTACAGACCAAGAGTCCTGAATCATAAAAGGCTTTGTTTTTAAACTACATTTTAGTCTAAGATCAATCTTTAAAAAATCTAAAGTCAATTCTATTTCAAGTTCTACATCTCCAAATAAAGTTTGAACATCACAGCAATATTCTAGGGGTGGTTTTTGAGGGTCTGAACTCTGTTTGACCCCAACCATGACCAGAACCTTCAGAGGGCTTGTGATCTATATATGAGGGCCTCTCATAACTTTGTATTGTGCTCGCTTTGGCAGCACATATACTAAAATTGGATCGATACAGAGAAGATTAGCATGGCCCCTGCGAAAGGATGACACGCAAATCCGTGAAGCGCTCCTTATTTTCCTCACACAGAGAAACACAGAGAAATTGGAACCAAACAGAGAAGATTGGGCGGTAGTGACCCGGGAGAATAAATTGTCCATTCCCCTCAGTCTAGTCTAAGGAGGAGGGGAAATGCTGGATGAGAGAAGCTCAGTCTACAGTAGAATGACATGAACATTTGTGAAGCCTTCCTTATTTTGAAATGGGGAGAGAGACAAGGTTGCAGCCTGAGACCAACTTTATTCAACATGTAGACAAATAATTGGCGAGTTAGGCACGGTTGCAGTCTGAGTTCAACTTTATTCAAAGTTTAGAAATGAATTGGGGAGTGAGACAAGGTTGCACTCTGAGTCCAACTTTATTCAATATCTACAAATGAATTGGAGAGAGACTTGGGTTCAATTTTAGTCCAGTTGTATTAAACATAACAAACCTGAATGTCACAACATTTTAAACAGACATCAAAGTCAGACTCAGACTCTCTCTCTCTCTCTCTCTCCCTCTACTAATTGGGGAGTTAGTTATAAGTATCCTTGGCCAGGCCATGTTGCAGAAAACGGGGGAAGGGTGGGAAGTGGTCGGGGCAGGGGAACAAAGACTTGGGGAGGAGCAACTAAAAGCAGCAGGTGAGGGAGGGGTTACAGACCAAGAGTCCTGAATCATAAAAGGCTTTGTTTTTAAACTACATTTTAGTCTAAGATCAATCTTTAAAAAATCTAAAGTCAATTCTATTTCAAGTTCTACATCTCCAAATAAAGTTTGAACATCACAGCAATATTCTAGGGGTGGTTTTGAGGGTCTGAACTCTGTTTGACCCCAACCATGACCAGAACCTTCAGAGGGCTTGTGATCTATATATGAGGGCCTCTCATAACTTTGTATTGTGCTCGCTTTGGCAGCACATATACTAAAATTGGATCGATACAGAGAAGATTAGCATGGCCCCTGCGAAAGGATGACACGCAAATCCGTGAAGCGCTCCTTATTTTCCTCACACAGAGAAACACAGAGAAATTGGAACCAAACAGAAGATTGGGCGGTAGTGACCCGGGGAGAATAAATTGTCCATTCCCCTCAGTCTAGTCTAAGGAGGAGGGGAAATGCTGGATGAGAGAAGCTCAGTCTACAGTAGAATGACATGAACATTTGTGAAGCCTTCCTTATTTTGAAATGGGGAGAGAGACAAGGTTGCAGCCTGAGACCAACTTTATTCAACATGTAGACAAATAATTGGCGAGTTAGGCACGGTTGCAGTCTGAGTTCAACTTTATTCAAAGTTTAGAAATGAATTGGGGAGTGAGACAAGGTTGCACTCTGAGTCCAACTTTATTCAATATCTACAAATGAATTGGAGAGAGACTTGGGTTCAATTTTAGTCCAGTTGTATTAAACATAACAAACCTGAATGTCACAACATTTTAAACAGACATCAAAGTCAGACTCAGACTCTCTCTCTCTCTCTCTCTCTCTACTAATTGGGGAGTTAGTTATAAGTATCCTTGGCCAGGCCATGTTGCAGAAAACGGGGAAGGGTGGGAAGTGGTCGGGGCAGGGGAACAAAGACTTGGGGAGGAGCAACTAAAAGCAGCAGGTGAGGGAGGGGTTACAGACCAAGAGTCCTGAATCATAAAAGGCTTTGTTTTTAAACTACATTTTAGTCTAAGATCAATCTTTAAAAAATCTAAAGTCAATTCTATTTCAAGTTCTACATCTCCAAATAAAGTTTGAACATCACAGCAATATTCTAGGGGTGGTTTTGAGGGTCTGAACTCTGTTTGACCCCAACCATGACCAGAACCTTCAGAGGGCTTGTGATCTATATATGAGGGCCTCTCATAACTTTGTATTGTGCTCGCTTTGGCAGCACATATACTAAAATTGGATCGATACAGAGAAGATTAGCATGGCCCCTGCGAAAGGATGACACGCAAATCCGTGAAGCGCTCCTTATTTTCCTCACACAGAGAAACACAGAGAAATTGGAACCAAACAGAGAAGATTGGGCGGTAGTGACCCGGGAGAATAAATTGTCCATTCCCCTCAGTCTAGTCTAAGGAGGAGGGGAAATGCTGGATGAGAGAAGCTCAGTCTACAGTAGAATGACATGAACATTTGTGAAGCCTTCCTTATTTTGAAATGGGGAGAGAGACAAGGTTGCAGCCTGAGACCAACTTTATTCAACATGTAGACAAATAATTGGCGAGTTAGGCACGGTTGCAGTCTGAGTTCAACTTTATTCAAAGTTTAGAAATGAATTGGGGAGTGAGACAAGGTTGCACTCTGAGTCCAACTTTATTCAATATCTACAAATGAATTGGAGAGAGACTTGGGTTCAATTTTAGTCCAGTTGTATTAAACATAACAAACCTGAATGTCACAACATTTTAAACAGACATCAAAGTCAGACTCAGACTCTCTCTCTCTCTCTCTCCCTCTACTAATTGGGGAGTTAGTTATAAGTATCCTTGGCCAGGCCATGTTGCAGAAAACGGGGGAAGGGTGGGAAGTGGTCGGGGCAGGGGAACAAAGACTTGGGGAGGAGCAACTAAAAGCAGCAGGTGAGGGAGGGGTTACAGACCAAGAGTCCTGAATCATAAAAGGCTTTGTTTTTAAACTACATTTTAGTCTAAGATCAATCTTTAAAAAATCTAAAGTCAATTCTATTTCAAGTTCTACATCTCCAAATAAAGTTTGAACATCACAGCAATATTCTAGGGGTGGTTTTGAGGGTCTGAACTCTGTTTGACCCCAACCATGACCAGAACCTTCAGAGGGCTTGTGATCTATATATGAGGGCCTCTCATAACTTTGTATTGTGCTCGCTTTGGCAGCACATATACTAAAATTGGATCGATACAGAGAAGATTAGCATGGCCCCTGCGAAAGGATGACACGCAAATCCGTGAAGCGCTCCTTATTTTCCTCACACAGAGAAACACAGAGAAATTGGAACCAAACAGAGAAGATTGGGCGGTAGTGACCCGGGGAGAATAAATTGTCCATTCCCCTCAGTCTAGTCTAAGGAGGAGGGGAAATGCTGGATGAGAGAAGCTCAGTCTACAGTAGAATGACATGAACATTTGTGAAGCCTTCCTTATTTTGAAATGGGGAGAGAGACAAGGTTGCAGCCTGAGACCAACTTTATTCAACATGTAGACAAATAATTGGCGAGTTAGGCACGGTTGCAGTCTGAGTTCAACTTTATTCAAAGTTTAGAAATGAATTGGGGAGTGAGACAAGGTTGCACTCTGAGTCCAACTTTATTCAATATCTACAAATGAATTGGAGAGAGACTTGGGTTCAATTTTAGTCCAGTTGTATTAAACATAACAAACCTGAATGTCACAACATTTTAAACAGACATCAAAGTCAGACTCAGACTCAGACTCTCTCTCTCTCTCTCTCTCCCTCTACTAATTGGGGAGTTAGTTATAAGTATCCTTGGCCAGGCCATGTTGCAGAAAACGGGGGAAGGGTGGGAAGTGGTCGGGGCAGGGGAACAAAGACTTGGGGAGGAGCAACTAAAAGCAGCAGGTGAGGGAGGGGTTACAGACCAAGAGTCCTGAATCATAAAAGGCTTTGTTTTTAAACTACATTTTAGTCTAAGATCAATCTTTAAAAAATCTAAAGTCAATTCTATTTCAAGTTCTACATCTCCAAATAAAGTTTGAACATCACAGCAATATTCTAGGGGTGGTTTTTGAGGGTCTGAACTCTGTTTGACCCCAACCATGACCAGAACCTTCAGAGGGCTTGTGATCTATATATGAGGGCCTCTCATAACTTTGTATTGTGCTCGCTTTGGCAGCACATATACTAAAATTGGATCGATACAGAGAAGATTAGCATGGCCCCTGCGAAAGGATGACACGCAAATCCGTGAAGCGCTCCTTATTTTCCTCACACAGAGAAACACAGAGAAATTGGAACCAAACAGAGAAGATTGGGCGGTAGTGACCCGGGGAGAATAAATTGTCCATTCCCCTCAGTCTAGTCTAAGGAGGAGGGGAAATGCTGGATGAGAGAAGCTCAGTCTACAGTAGAATGACATGAACATTTGTGAAGCCTTCCTTATTTTGAAATGGGGAGAGAGACAAGGTTGCAGCCTGAGACCAACTTTATTCAACATGTAGACAAATAATTGGCGAGTTAGGCACGGTTGCAGTCTGAGTTCAACTTTATTCAAAGTTTAGAAATGAATTGGGGAGTGAGACAAGGTTGCACTCTGAGTCCAACTTTATTCAATATCTACAAATGAATTGGAGAGAGACTTGGGTTCAATTTTAGTCCAGTTGTATTAAACATAACAAACCTGAATGTCACAACATTTTAAACAGACATCAAAGTCAGACTCAGACTCTCTCTCTCTCTCTCTCTCTCCCTCTACTAATTGGGGAGTTAGTTATAAGTATCCTTGGCCAGGCCATGTTGCAGAAAACGGGGAAGGGTGGGAAGTGGTCGGGGCAGGGGAACAAAGACTTGGGGAGGAGCAACTAAAAGCAGCAGGTGAGGGAGGGGTTACAGACCAAGAGTCCTGAATCATAAAAGGCTTTGTTTTTAAACTACATTTTAGTCTAAGATCAATCTTTAAAAAATCTAAAGTCAATTCTATTTCAAGTTCTACATCTCCAAATAAAGTTTGAACATCACAGCAATATTCTAGGGGTGGTTTTGAGGTCTGAACTCTGTTTGACCCCAACCATGACCAGAACCTTCAGAGGGCTTGTGATCTATATATGAGGGCCTCTCATAACTTTGTATTGTGCTCGCTTTGGCAGCACATATACTAAAAGTGGATCGATACAGAGAAGATTAGCATGGCCCCTGCGAAAGGATGACACGCAAATCCGTGAAGCGCTCCTTATTTTCCTCACACAGAGAAACACAGAGAAATTGGAACCAAACAGAGAAGATTGGGCGGTAGTGACCCGGGGGAGAATAAATTGTCCATTCCCCTCAGTCTAGTCTAAGGAGGAGGGAAATGCTGGATGAGAGAAGCTCAGTCTACAGTAGAATGACATGAACATTTGTGAAGCCTTCCTTATTTTGAAATGGGGAGAGAGACAAGGTTGCAGCCTGAGACCAACTTTATTCAACATGTAGACAAATAATTGGCGAGTTAGGCACGGTTGCAGTCTGAGTTCAACTTTATTCAAAGTTTAGAAATGAATTGGGGAGTGAGACAAGGTTGCACTCTGAGTCCAACTTTATTCAATATCTACAAATGAATTGGAGAGAGACTTGGTTCAATTTTAGTCCAGTTGTATTAAACATAACAAACCTGAATGTCACAACATTTTAAACAGACATCAAAGTCAGACTCAGACTCTCTCTCTCTCTCTCTCTCCTCTCTCTCTCTCCCTCTACTAATTGGGGAGTTAGTTATAAGTATCCTTGGCCAGGCCATGTTGCAGAAAACGGGGGAAGGGTGGGAAGTGGTCGGGGCAGGGGAACAAAGACTTGGGGAGGAGCAACTAAAAGCAGCAGGTGAGGGAGGGGTTACAGACCAAGAGTCCTGAATCATAAAAGGCTTTGTTTTTAAACTACATTTTAGTCTAAGATCAATCTTTAAAAATCTAAAGTCAATTCTATTTCAAGTTCTACATCTCCAAATAAAGTTTGAACATCACAGCAATATTCTAGGGGTGGTTTTGAGGTCTGAACTCTGTTTGACCCCAACCATGAC
Organism: Oncorhynchus nerka; assembly: GCF_034236695.1. Lineage (NCBI taxonomy): Eukaryota > Metazoa > Chordata > Actinopteri > Salmoniformes > Salmonidae > Oncorhynchus > Oncorhynchus nerka. The sequence goes on along the minus strand of NC_088410.1, from coordinate 2,704,578 downwards.
CAGAACCTTCAGAGGGCTTGTGATCTATATATGAGGGCCTCTCATAACTTTGTATTGTGCTCGCTTTGGCAGCACATATACTAAAATTGGATCGATACAGAGAAGATTAGCATGGCCCCTGCGAAAGGATGACACGCAAATCCGTGAAGCGCTCCTTATTTTCCTCACACAGAGAAACACAGAGAAATTGGAACCAAACAGAGAAGATTGGGCGGTAGTGACCCGGGAGAATAAATTGTCCATTCCCCTCAGTCTAGTCTAAGGAGGAGGGAAATGCTGGATGAGAGAAGCTCAGTCTACAGTAGAATGACATGAACATTTGTGAAGCCTTCCTTATTTTGAAATGGGGAGAGAGACAAGGTTGCAGCCTGAGACCAACTTTATTCAACATGTAGACAAATAATTGGCGAGTTAGGCACGGTTGCAGTCTGAGTTCAACTTTATTCAAAGTTTAGAAATTAATTGGGGAGTGAGACAAGGTTGCACTCTGAGTCCAACTTTATTCAATATCTACAAATGAATTGGAGAGAGACTTGGGTTCAATTTTAGTCCAGTTGTATTAAACATAACAAACCTGAATGTCACAACATTTTAAACAGACATCAAAGTCAGACTCAGACTCTCTCTCTCTCTCTCTCTCTCTCTCTCTCTCTCTCTCTCTCTCTCTCTCTCTCTCTCTCTCTCTCTCTCTCTCTCTCTCTCTCTCTCTCTCTCTCTCTCTCTCTCTCTCTCTCTCTCTCTCTCTCTCTCTCTCTCTCTCTCTCTCTCTCTCTCTCTCCCTCTACTAATTGGGGAGTTAGTTATAAGTATCCTTGGCCAGGCCATGTTGCAGAAAACGGGGAAGGGTGGGAAGTGGTCGGGGCAGGGGAACAAAGACTTGGGGAGGAGCAACTAAAAGCAGCAGGTGAGGGAGGGGTTACAGACCAAGAGTCCTGAATCATAAAAGGCTTTGTTTTTAAACTACATTTTAGTCTAAGATCAATCTTTAAAAAATCTAAAGTCAATTCTATTTCAAGTTCTACATCTCCAAATAAAGTTTGAACATCACAGCAATATTCTAGGGGTGGTTTTTGAGGTCTGAACTCTGTTTGACCCCAACCATGACCAGAACCTTCAGAGGGCTTGTGATCTATATGAGGGCCTCTCATAACTTTGTATTGTGCTCGCTTTGGCAGCACATATACTAAAATTGGATCGATACAGAGAAGATTAGCATGGCCCCTGCGAAAGGATGACACGCAAATCCGTGAAGCGCTCCTTATTTTCCTCACACAGAGAAATTGGAACCAAACAGAGAAGATTGGGCGGTAGTGACCCGGGGAGAATAAATTGTCCATTCCCCTCAGTCTAGTCTAAGGAGGAGGAAATGCTGGATGAGAGAAGCTCAGTCTACAGTAGAATGACATGAACATTTGTGAAGCCTTCCTTATTTTGAAATGGGGAGAGAGACAAGGTTGCAGCCTGAGACCAACTTTATTCAATATGTAGACAAATAATTGGCGAGTTAGGCACGGTTGCAGTCTGAGTTCAACTTTATTCAAAGTTTAGAAATGAATTGGGGAGTGAGACAAGGTTGCACTCTGAGTCCAACTTTATTCAATATCTACAAATGAATTGGAGAGAGACTTGGGTTCAATTTTAGTCCAGTTGTATTAAACATAACAAACCTGAATGTCACAACATTTTAAACAGACATCAAAGTCAGACTCAGACTCTCTCTCTCTCTCTCTCTCTACTAATTGGGGAGTTAGTTATAAGTATCCTTGGCCAGGCCATGTTGCAGAAAACGGGGGAAGGGTGGGAAGTGGTCGGGGCAGGGGAACAAAGACTTGGGGAGGAGCAACTAAAAGCAGCAGGTGAGGGAGGGGTTACAGACCAAGAGTCCTGAATCATAAAAGGCTTTGTTTTTAAACTACATTTTAGTCTAAGATCAATCTTTAAAAAATCTAAAGTCAATTCTATTTCAAGTTCTACATCTCCAAATAAAGTTTGAACATCACAGCAATATTCTAGGGGTGGTTTTTGAGGGTCTGAACTCTGTTTGACCCCAACCATGACCAGAACCTTCAGAGGGCTTGTGATCTATATATGAGGGCCTCTCATAACTTTGTATTGTGCTCGCTTTGGCAGCACATATACTAAAATTGGATCGATACAGAGAAGATTAGCATGGCCCCTGCGAAAGGATGACACGCAAATCCGTGAAGCGCTCCTTATTTTCCTCACACAGAGAAACACAGAGAAATTGGAACCAAACAGAGAAGATTGGGTGGTAGTGACCCGGGGAGAATAAATTGTCCATTCCCCTCAGTCTAGTCTAAGGAGGAGGGGAAATGCTGGATGAGAGAAGCTCAGTCTACAGTAGAATGACAGGAACATTGGTGAAGCCTTCCTTATTTTGAAATGGGGAGAGAGACAAGGTTGCAGCCTGAGACCAACTTTATTCAACATGTAGACAAATAATTGGCGAGTTAGGCACGGTTGCAGTCTGAGTTCAACTTTATTCAAAGTTTAGAAATGAATTGGGGAGTGAGACAAGGTTGCACTCTGAGTCCAACTTTATTCAATATCTACAAATGAATTGGAGAGAGACTTGGGTTCAATTTTAGTCCAGTTGTATTAACCTTTTATGGAAGCGGTTCCTATATAGGAATTGAAATTTCTGAAATTTCAAGTGCACCACGCATAGTTTATGATAAAAATCAAAATGTCATCAAAATTGACATCCAATATACCAAATTAAAGCTACACTCGTTGTATCTATTCACCAATTCAGATTTGTAAAATGCTTTTCGGGGGAAAGCATGAGACGCTATTATCTGTACCAGGAACAAAGACTCACAGAAGGCAGCACTAAAAGACAGATGAGGAGGGTTACAGACCAAAAGTCCTGAAATAAAATATAAAACATTCCTTACCTTTTGACTTCATTCTTGGCACTCCTAGATGTCCTATAAACATCATTTAGGGTCTTTTTCGATTAAATCGGTCCATATATAGCCTAGATAACGAGCTAGGAATATTGGGAATGGAGGAAAAAATTAGCATTTTTTAACGTAACGTCATTTTAAAATGCCAAAAAGTCAGAGGATAAACTTTCATCAAAACACCTCTCAATACGTTTGTAATGCTACTTTGGGTATTATTACTACGTTAATAAGTCATAAAATACCTCATTAGACCGTGTGGAATCGTTAGCTTTCCTCGTTGAGAATTACATGGCTGAAAATGGTCGTTCGAAAATCTGGGGGTGGCATTAGGAAAGTAGTTCTCTTGTTTCAGTTAGACCAAGAATCAATTGCGAAACTAATGACGTACCTCAGACAGCATGGAAGCTGTAGCCAATGAGAATTTGCTCCTATTTAATTCTGTTCTCTGTAAACAATTGCCTGCAGGCGCGGACGAATATATTTTTACACTTTCAGTGAACAAATTTTCATGACCTATTAGGCACGGTTGCGTTCTGTAAATGGCAAGGCGTGATTTAAACAGTTTGGAAAGGTCTGACTGTTCTTTGCAGACAAACTAACCAAATGAAGTACCATATTCCTGGCATGAATAGCAGGGCGCTGAAATGTTGCGCGATTTTTTTGACTGAGAAGACTTCGCTTGCTCCTCAACAAGTTTTAAACATAACAAACCTGAATGTCACAACATTTTAAACAGACATCAAAGTCAGACTCAGACTCTCTCTCTCTCTCTCTCCCTCTACTAATTGGGGAGTTAGTTATAAGTATCTGGCCAGGCCATGTTGCAGAAAAAAACGGGGGGAAAGGGTGGGAAGTGGTCGGGGCAGGAACAAGACTTGGGGAGGAGCAACTAAAAGCAGCAGGTGAGGAGGGTTACAGACCAAGAGTCTGAATCATAAAAAGGCTTTGTTTTTAAACTACATTTTAGTCTAAGATCAATCTTTAAAAAATCTAAAGTCAATTCTATTTCCAAGTTCTACATCTCCAAATAAAGTTTGAACATCACAGCAATATTCTAGGGGTGGTTTTGAGGGTCTGAACTCTGTTTGACCCCAACCATGACCAGAACCTTCAGAGGGCTTGTGATCTATGAGGGCCTCTCATAACTTTGTATTGTGCTCGCTTTGGCAGCACATATACTAAAATTGGATCGATACAGAGAAGATTAGCATGGCCCTGCGAGAGGATGACACGCAAATCCGTGAAGCGCTCCTTATTTTCCTCAGAGAAACACAGAGAAATTGGAACCAAACAGAGAAGATTGGGGCGGTAGTGACCCGGGAGAATAAATTGTCCATTCCCCTCAGTCTAGTCTAAGGAGGAGGGGAAATGCTGGATGAGAGAAGCTCAGTCTACAGTAGAATGACATGAACATTTGTGAAGCCTTCCTTATTTTGAAATGGGGAGAGAGACAAGGTTGCAGCCTGAGACCAACTTTATTCAACATGTAGACAAATAATTGGCGAGTTAGGCACGGTTGCAGTCTGAGTTCAACTTTATTCAAAGTTTAGAAATGAATTGGGGAGTGAGACAAGGTTGCACTCTGAGTCCAACTTTATTCAATATCTACAAATGAATTGGAGAGAGACTTGGGTTCAATTTTAGTCCAGTTGTATTAAACATAACAAACCTGAATGTCACAACATTTTAAACAGACATCAAAGTCAGACTCAGACTCTCTCTCTCCCTCTACTAATTGGGGAGTTAGTTATAAGTATCCTTGGCCAGGCCATGTTGCAGAAAACGGGGGAAGGGTGGGAAGTGGTCGGGGCAGGGAACAAAGACTTGGGGAGGAGCAACTAAAAGCAGCAGGTGAGGGAGGGTTACAGACCAAGAGTCCTGAATCATAAAGGCTTTGTTTTTAAACTACATTTTAGTCTAAGATCAATCTTTAAAAAATCTAAAGTCAATTCTATTTCAAGTTCTACATCTCCAAATAAAGTTTGAACATCACAGCAATATTCTAGGGGTGGTTTTGAGGTCTGAACTCTGTTTGACCCCAACCATGACCAGAACCTTCAGAGGGCTTGTGATCTATATATGAGGGCCTCTCATAACTTTGTATTGTGCTCGCTTTGGCAGCACATATACTAAGTGGATCGATACAGAGAAGATTAGCATGGCCCCTGCGAAGGATGACACGCAAATCCGTGAAGCGCTCCTTATTTTCCTCACACAGAGAAACACAGAGAAATTGGAACCAAACAGAAGATTGGGTGGTAGTGACCCGGGAGAATAAATTGTCCATTCCCCTCAGTCTAGTCTAAGGAGGAGAAATGCTGGATGAGAGAAGCTCAGTCTACAGTAGAATGACAGGAACATTGGTGAAGCCTTCCTTATTTTGAAATGGGGAGAGAGACAAGGTTGCAGCCTGAGACCAACTTTATTCAACATGTAGACAAATAATTGGCGAGTTAGGCACGGTTGCAGTCTGAGTTCAACTTTATTCAAAGTTTAGAAATGAATTGGGGAGTGAGACAAAGGTTGCACTCTGAGTCCAACTTTATTCAATATCTACAAATGAATTGGAGAGAGACTTGGGTTCAATTTTAGTCCAGTTGTATTAACCTTTTATGGAAGCGGTTCCTATATAGGAATTGAAATTTCTGAAATTTCAAGTGCACCAAGTTATGTAAAAATCAAAATGTCATCAAAATTGACATCAATATACCAAATTAAAGCTACACTCGTTTGTGAATCTATTCACCAATTCAGATTTGTAAAATGCTTTTCGGGGGAAAGCATGAGGGGCAATATCTGTACCATGCAACCTCACAGAAATGCAGCATTACTAAAACGACAGATTTTCGAGGGAGGGCTTACAACCAAAGGCTGAAATCATATAAAACATTCCTTACCTTTAAGCTTCATTCTTGGCACTCTAGATGTCTATAAACATCATTTAGGGTCTTTTCAAGTTCTAAATCGGTCCATATATAGCCTAGATATCACAGCAATATTCTAGGGAATGGAGGAAAAATTAGCATTTTTTAACGTAACGTCATTTTTAAAATGCCAAAGTCGGCGATAAACTTTTCAAAACATGACCGTTTTGTAATGCTACTTTAGGTATTATTACACGTTAATAAGTCATAAAATACCTCATTAGACCGTGTGGAATCGTTAGCTGGACACGTTGAGGAATCACATGGCTGAAAATGGTCGTCACACAGAAAATCTGGGCAGTGGCATTAGGAAAGTAGTTCTCTTGTTTGGGTTAGACCAGAATAAATTGCGAAACTTTTGACGTACCTGTAGACAGCATGGGGAAAGCTGTAGCCAATGAGAACGCGGCTCTATTTAATTCTGTTCTCTGTAAACAATTGCCTGAGGCCGGACGAATATATTTTTACACTTTCAGTGAACAGATTTTCATGACCTAGACCGAAACTTTACGTTCTGTAAATGGCACAGGCGTGATTTAAACAGTTTTGGAAAGGTCTGACTGTTTCCTTTGCACACAAACTAACCAAATGAACGTACCATATTCCTGGCATGAATAGCAGGGCGCTGAAATGTTGCGCGATTTTTTTTTTTTGACTGCGAAAATTCGCTTGCTCCTCAACAAGTTTTAAACATAACAAACCTGAATGTCACAACATTTTAAACAGACATCAAAGTCAGACTCAGACTCTCTCTCTCTCTCTCTCTCTCTCTCTCCCTCTACTAATTGGGGAGTTAGTTATAAGTATCCTTGGCCAGGCCATGTTGCAGAAAACGGGGGAAGGGTGGGAAGTGGTCGGGGCAGGGGAACAAAGACTTGGGGAGGAGCAACTAAAAGCAGCAGGTGAGGGAGGGGTTACAGACCAAGAGTCCTGAATCATAAAAGGCTTTGTTTTTAAACTACATTTTAGTCTAAGATCAATCTTTAAAAAATCTAAAGTCAATTCTATTTCAAGTTCTACATCTCCAAATAAAGTTTGAACATCACAGCAATATTCTAGGGGTGGTTTTTGAGGTCTGAACTCTGTTTGACCCCAACCATGACCAGAACATTCAGAGGGCTTGTGATCTATATGAGGGCCTCTCATAACTTTGTATTGTGCTCGCTTTGGCAGCACATATACTAAAATTGGATCGATACAGAGAAGATTAGCATGGCCCCCTGCGAAAGGATGACACGCAAATCGTAGAGCGCTCATATTTTCCTCACACAGAAACACAGAAATTGGAACCAAACAGAAGATTGGGCGGTAGTGACCCGGGAGAATAAATTGTCCATTCCCCTCAGTCTAGTCTAAGGAGGAGGGAAATGCTGGATGAGAGAAGCTCAGTCTACAGTAGAATGACATGAACATTTGTGAAGCCTTCCTTATTTTGAAATAGGGGAGAGAGACAAGGTTGCAGCCTGAGACCAACTTTATTCAACATGTAGACAAATAATTGGCGAGTTAGGCACGGTTGCAGTCTGAGTTCAACTTTATTCAAAGTTTAGAAATGTGGGGAGTGAGACAAGGTTGCACTCTGAGTCCCAACTTTATTCAATATCTACAAATGAATTGGAGAGAGACTTGGGTTCAATTTTAGTCCAGTTGTATTAAACATAACAAACCTGAATGTCACAACATTTTAAACAGACATCAAAGTCAGACTCAGACTCTCTCTCTCTCTCTCTCTCTCTCTCTCTCTCTCTCTCTCTCTCTCTCTCTCTCTCTCTCTCTCTCTCTCTCTCTCTCTCTCTCTCTCTCTCTCTCTCTCTCTCTCTCTCTCTCTCTCTCTCTCTCTCTCTCTCTCTCTCTCCCTCTACTAATTGGGGAGTTAGTTATAAGTATCCTTGGCCAGGCCATGTTGCAGAAAACGGGGGAAGGGTGGGAAGTGGTCGGGGCAGGGGAACAAAGACTTGGGAGGAGCAGCTAAAAGCAGCAGGTGAGGAGGGGTTACAGACCAAGAGTCTGAATCATAAAAGGCTTTGTTTTTAAACTACATTTTAGTCTAAGATCAATCTTTAAAAAATCTAAAAGTCAATTCTATTTCAAGTTCTACATCTCCAAATAAAGTTTGAACATCACAGCAATATTCTAGGGGTGGTTTTGAGGGTCTGAACTCTGTTTGACCCCAACCATGACCAGAACCTTCAGAGGGCTTGTGATCTATATATGAGGAGCCTCTCATAACTTTGTATTGTGCTCGCTTTGGCAGCACATATACTAAAATTGGATCGATACAGAAGATTAGCATGGCCCCTGCGAAAGGATGACACGCAAATCCGTGAAGCGCTCCTTATTTCCTCACACACAGAGAAATTGGAACCAAACAGAGAAGATTGGGCGGTAGTGACCGGGAGAATAAATTGTCCATTCCCTCAGTCTAGTCTAAGGAGGAGGAAATGCTGGATGAGAAGAGCTCAGTCTACAGTAGAATGACATGAACATTTGTAAAAGCCTTCCTTATTTTGAAATGGGGAGAGAGACAAGGTTGCAGCCTGAGACCAACTTTATTCAACATGTAGACAAATAATTGGCGAGTTAGGCACGGTTGCAGTCTGAGTTCAACTTTATTCAAAGTTTAGAAATGAATTGGGGAGTGAGACAAGGTTGCACTCTGAGTCCAACTTTATTCAATATCTACAAATGAGTGGAGAGAGACTTGGGTTCAATTTTAGTCCAGTTGTATTAAACATAACAAACCTGAATGTCACAACATTTTAAACAGACATCAAAGTCAGACTCAGACTCTCTCTCTCTCTCTCTCTCCCTCTACTAGTGGGGAGTTAGTTATAGTATCCTTGGCAGAGCCATGTTGCAGAAAACGGGGAAGGGTGGGAAGTGGTCGGGGCAGGGGAACAAAGACTTGGGGAGGAGCAACTAAAAGCAGCAGGTGAGGAGGGTTACAGACCAAGAGTCCTGAATCATAAAAGGCTTTGTTTTTAAACTACATTTTAGTCTAAGATCAATCTTTAAAAAATCTAAAGTCAATTCTATTTCAAGTTCTACATCTCCAAATAAAAGTTTGAACATCACAGCAATATTCTAGGGTGGTTTTGAGGGTCTGAACTCTGTTTGACCCCAACCATGACCAGAACATTCAGAGGGCTTGTGATCTATGAGGGCCTCTCATAACAACTTTGTATTTGCTCGCTTTGGCAGCATATACTAAAATTGGATCGATACAGAAGATTAGCATGGCCCCCTGCGAAAGGATGACACGCAAATCCGTGAAGCGCTCCTTATTTTCCTCACACAGAGAAAGTGGAACCAAACAGAGAAGGTGGGCGGTAGTGACCCGGGGAGAATAAATTGTCCATTACCCTCAGTCTAGTCTAAGGAGGAGGAAATGCTGGTGAAGCTCAGTCTACAGTAGAATGACATGAACATTTGTGAAGCCTTCCTTATTTTGAAATGGGGAGAGAGACAAGGTTGCAGCCTGAGACCAACTTTATTCAATATGTAGACAAATAGTGGCGAAGTTAGGCACGGTTGCAGTCTGAGTTCAACTTTATTCAAAGTTTAGAAATGAATTGGGGAGTGAGACAAGGTTGCACTCTGAGTCCAACTTTATTCAATATCTACAAATGAATTGGAGAGAGACTTGGGTTCAATTTTAGTCCAGTTGTATTAAACATAACAAACCTGAATGTCACAACATTTTAAACAGACATCAAGTCAGACTCAGACTCTCTCTCTCTCTCTCCCTCTACTAATTGGGAGTTAGTTATGAGTATCCTTGGCCAGGCCATGTTGCAGAAGAACGGGGGAAGGGTGGGAAGTGGTCGAGGGCAGGGGGAACAAAGACTTGGGGAGGGAGCAGCTAAAAGCAGCAGGTGAGGAGGGGTTACAGACCAAGAGTCCTGAATCATAAGGCTTTTGTTTTTAAACTTCCATTTTAGTCTAAGATCAATCTTTAAAAAATCTAAAGTCAATTCTATTTCCAAGTTCTCATCTCCAAATAAAGTTTGAACATCACAGCAATATTCTAGGGGTGGTTTTGAGGTCTGAGACTCTGTTTGACCCCAACCATGACCAGAACCTTCAGAGGGCTTGTGATCTATATATGAGGGCCTCTCCCTTAACTTTGTATTGTGCTCGCTTTGGCAGCACATATGCCTAAAATTGGATCGATACAGAGAAGATTAGCATGGCCCCTGCGGAAAGGATGACCGCCAAATCCGTGAAGCGCTCCTTATTTTCCTCACACAGAGAAATTGGAACCAAACAGAAGGTGGGCGGTAGTGACCCGGGAGAATAAATTGTCCATTCCCTCAGTCTAGTCTAAGGAGGAGG